>NC_140166.1:120819356-120834356 GCF_963971535.1 Notolepis coatsorum
CCCCGTCCCCCCCTCCTCCCTTCGTCTCGCCGTCTCTCTTCTTCTTTCCCTCTCTCCCTCCCTCCCTCCCTCTCTCCCTGCGTCCCTCCCTCCCCCATTCCCTTCTCCCTCTCTCCGTCCCTTGGGGTATAGTGGTGGCTTTTAGGAACTCCATGCAAAGACCATTAGTTGTATTAAGCTGTGGGTTAACTGGACCAGGCTATACGGTGAAGTCTGCTGGTTGATTCTGAATGTAGAAAGAAAATAAGTAAATCTCCCTTCATAGCATCCCCCCCTCCTTCCCTCTCTGTGCCCCCCCTCCCGTCATAGCTCCCCCCCTCCCTTCATCTGTCTGTGCCCCCCCCTCCCTTCATCTGTCCTCCCTCTCTCCCTCCCTGTCTTCCTCCCGCTCTCTCTCCCTCCCTCCCTCCCGGTATCTCCCCTTCCCTCTGTCTATCCCTCTCTCCCAGATGGACTTTGTTGGTTGATTGGTGGATTGAAAACTTTATCAGAATGGGTAATACAGTACGGCTCAATACACACGATTGTTAAGGGGATGCAGACCGGGAAAGACTTTCGTCTTGTTTACATCGGGGTCCCCCATTTTCGGTTCATCAGGACATACATGACATGCGGTTAGTTAGAGTATTCGAGTTAGGTTGCCCTTATGGTGGGCTTGAGGCAGTGGTTGTATTAAAATAGTGTTTACTTTACGGAAGGATAAGTTAATATTCATGGTCGTTTGGGAACTCCTCTTCCGTATGTATGTCTCTCCCCCCCTCTGTCTCTCCTTGTGTTTCTCCCTGTGTCTCTCCTTCTCTCCCTCCCTTCATTTCTCCACGTGCGCCCCCCTCGATGCCTTGCCTTCAAATGGATTGTGGGTACGTTACGGACCGTTTCTGGTTGGGGTCCCTCCAACCCCCAGACTGGCCCTCTTGAGTGTGGCGTGTGTGTTTGGGCTGGGGGCAAGGAGTTTGAGCATTTGTTATAGGGGAGATGGGTTTTACATTAGGTTGGTTTTGGTTAGAGACGGTTGTGGCGTGTTTTTTGTTTTTCATTTTAGGGAAGGTGCCAGTCCCCTAGTTTCCCCCTTCGGTTGGGGTCCTTGGAAGCAGGGTTGGCTTTGCGTCTTGTTGTGTGTTATTGGTTCGGTGGTTGTTTTAAACTACGTAGCTGTTATGTATGTGAAATAGGTGCCGATACAGGTGATGGTTGGACGAGTTGTGGTATTCCTTGGAAGGGGGCTTGGGGTGTTTTCGTTCAGGTTCGAAACTGAGGGGAGATGCTTTGGGCTGTGAAATGACGGGTCTCTGTGGATTCAGGGATCATGGGAAATGTTGCGGTGGGTATAGTACTGGGGTTCATGAATTTAATAACGTGGACAACTGGGCTATGTAACGGTCAGGGGTTTAGTGATCTAAGTTGCTAAAGATACATTTTTTCCCGTGATAGTGGTTGGATGCAGTGACGCCACCAAAAGTTTTTTTTGGTGGTGTGAGGGGGTATGTGTGGAAAAATAATGTAGAATGATGTTGTATGAAGAATGTGATGAAGGCGTGAGATGTAAATGTGGTGAGAAATGTAGGAAGAAGTATAGTTTTTGATTTTCATAGTAGAAAGCAAGTAGGGAAGTTAATATTACATTTATACATAGTTAATACGCGGAGCAGTCATTTAAAGTATAAATTATGACAATTTCATCAAGGCAAAAAGAAATTGGAACAGATGGCTAACCAAGTTTACCATTTGTTAGAATTGATAGGTTGTGTGGAACTTAATGATTATGTTCCCCAGAGAACCAAAGGTGAAAGGAACACACAAAGGATTGGAACCTCCAGTTTCCGGTTGGACAAACGGACAAAAACAAGTAAAACCGTATCGTTATATTCAAGTAGATCACACCGAATCTCTCTAGAAGAATTAGTATAGGAATGCCCGACATTTCCAATACATAAATATTGAGGAAATGACAAGGGAAATGCCACTGTATTAAGTGTTATGTTTTTGCTTTCTTTTTGCACAGGCTCGGCGAGGACTGGGGCTCTGACGATTTCAATACCAATTGGGGAAACGGCTATATGAGCCTTGGTATAGTATGAATGATAAGAAAATTGTCAATCCCTGTCTGCACCGGTATAAATCTGATAGTGTGGGTGAATTTTAACTCAAGTAGCGAAAAATAGGTTTGGACACAGAGAAACTTGTTCTTCCAAACGGTGATTGCAGGTGTGTTTGGAAGTGGTGAGAATGTCGGGTACACAGGAAGTTCACCTTAGTGGAACATTGATAGGAACAACTGAAGGTTTAGAAGCAATAACAATAGCAAAAGTAGACAATCTGTCTATGTCAAAGACTGGAAATATCACAATAGAAGTGAAGAAGCCATGGCCAAAGAGATTCAGGCCTTTACAAAACCTTGTATTTAAGTATAAAAAAGGAGGCTGTTATAGATTGAGAAACAAAAATAAAAAACAGAAAAAGAGAGCACGAAGAGCGATGAAAAGAAGTAATGCCGACAATAGCAATAGGCTGACAACCTTTGCAGACACTCCCGTAGAAAGATTGATATCTGAAGTTAATCTGATTGAGTGGGATGTGATGGAATTTCCTCAGGTGACCAGTATAACAGAGGGACTGGAAATAATGACTTTGATTCCAATACAGGAGGTCTTACAGGAGAGAGAACCAGAGACAATGGTTTTACTCCAACCAGAACCGAGCCACACTGGGGTGTCCATTGCAGGCGACTGCAGTTTAACCAAGGGATAGAGAAAGAGACTGAGAAGAGCGGTGTTGTTACAGCAGTCCCACGAAGTCTATTCTGGCCGTACGGCTGGTACAGAGACCGACAGCAGGTATGGAACTATACATGAACAGTTTCTACAGCCCACCCGTTTCCCATGTCCAGTCGTCCCTCGAGACCAAAGCCGGGATGAGAGGCGTGGGCCGGTGACGAGGAGCCAGACAGCGGGGGCCAGGGTGGAGGTAGAGAGGATGACGTACCTCTCTCCAGAAAGACAGAGAGCATTCACGGAAGCGTCCGAAAGACATGAGACAGTCCGTAGAAAACTGGTGGAGAAGCAGCTGGCGGTTGACCAAGTCACACGCAAGAGGGAGGTGCTAGAACAAGAGCTGGCGAAACAGACTGTGATCATGAGTGATGTAATTTTGGAAATCATGTTTCGTACTGCAGAACAAGGACTCAGTGAACAAGAGAAGTCACTTGCCCTGTTACCTGAACAGGGAGCGGAGCAGCGAGGGAATGATGACAGCCGCAGGGGGGGTGAGTTTCCAGGCCCCTCCCAACAACAAAAGGCCCAAGGTGCGGCGGCTGGGAAGAACAGGTATGTCCCTCTCTCATCCAGACAACAGAACTGGCAGCCCCAAGGAGGAAATGGACGACAAAGAGGGGGACCGCTTGGATGGCTGGCATCGACTGAGTGCTGGAAATGTGGAGAAATCGGCCATCTCGCTCGATCATGTGGCAAAGGGTGGCGGGCTCAGCAAGAGTCCAATAGACAGCAAGAGTCCATCAGAACACAGAGTTGCTGGACATGTGGAATGTTGGGACATTTTCAGAAGGGGTGTAAAGAGGGTGTGTCTGCAAAGGCCATAGGTTGAATAAGAACGAGGCAGGAATGCACAAGCGAAGCTAATAGTGCTCGGGAAAATAGAGTTATTAATAAGTTAAAATGGGAAAAAGGACTGATTGGAATAAAAATAGAATAAAAAATATATAGAAGCGTTGGTACATTAGATTATGAGTGGAAGCGACTAAGATGGATGTGCAACTAACAGGGAGAGATGAAATGACTGACAGATGCATGAGCCAATCGTACTAACAGTTAATTAATAGACCAATCATGGGTTTTCCTTTTTGCTACAGTGTGTCTGATCAACTCTTGCTGTGGCAGTGAGGAAAACGTAAGGGAGAATGGTATGGTGGACGATTTTTGGTATCTCCCACCTGTGCAGCCTGGCCCGGCTGCACAGATTGGAGAGAGAGAGAAAAATGGTCACCGCAATGGCTCTTGTGGTCATGTGAACTCTGACCCAGACGGTGTCAGAGAAGGGTTAAACAGTTGATATTAGACATAATATTAAACAGAGTTAATAACAAAGGACTATTTTAGTAGTGATTATACATACTTGATCCAAGGGTGGTCAAGGAGACTTTAAAAAAAAAAAAAAAAAAATTAATTTAATTTCTTTACTTCATTTCTTTTTAATTTTTAATTTTTATTTCTTAGTGATTATGCGGGGGTATTTATGCCTCTAGCTGATAGTTTAGTTCTGTTGATGGGTGTGTTGCATGAAGGCACTCACGAATTTTTGTTTATGTTTGTTTGCAATTTTCTTTGTTTTTGTTTGACACTCTATTTTTTTTAGGAACTGACTGGCTGGGAGGGATCTCTCGCCGGTCAGGGATAGCAGGTGGTGGTGACACAGCTGGACTGGTAGGAATGTCTAATATAATGGGCTGGAAACTAAGGGTGGACGGGAGCTGGTTCATGATTTGGTTTTCCGCTCATTGAGAGTCCAGGAGTAGTATCTGGGGAGTTGTGTCACGTTTTTGGGTTTGGTAAGTGTTGGGCGAACGTGTTTCTCTGTTTATAGGTAAGCTCTGTAGATTTTGGTCGCCATTGGCCAAATAGTTTACAAGTAGGGTGCAGACGTGTGAAATTGATAATTGGCTTATGGGGGACTCTGCACCGGCTTGTTGAGGGCTGGCAGAGTGTGTGGGATGTGTGTTTAAAGGGACTGTGGTTTGTTACCATGCACATAGGTTCTGTTGGTGGTTGACCTCGTCTAGAGCTGGCTGTCCGGACCGAGGAGGCTGTCTGGAAACAAGGTATTGATAGTGTAATAAATGGTTATTCCACTTTCAAGGGTGGAAGTGGTGATTGTGTTGAACTTGAGATATTTGATCTAGTAAAATAGTACAGCACAAAAATGAATGAGACAAAGGTGATTTGATTGAATATTAACAATTGAAGCTGTGGAATATATAGATAACGAATTTGGAAAAAGAGTGTTGTCAAATACAGAACAGTAAAGATGTATCTGTGCGAAAAAGAGAACTTCCAATCCATTGTGTGTTTGTAAATAACAATCCAAAATGCAAAAAAGGACAGAGGGAAAATCGTTTCCTTCTGTGGAAAATCGGAGCAGTACCAAAAACTGCATACAACAAAGAAGAGGCTGTGGTTAGCACAAAATACAACAAGAAGAAAACAGTCAAAACGAGGTAGCCGTAAAGACCTCAGGAGGTTTAAACAGGGATAACTGACAGGGATGAAAGCGAAGAATAATTGAGGCCTCAGTGGTCTTTTCAAGGAGAAGAGATGATTTATGTTTGCTTGTTTGAATCTCCCTCGATGTTTAGAGTGTTAATCTTTTGGGTAGGATGTATAAATCTTTTCTTGCAGAGTCCATTACACAAAATAGACATATTTGGTAATTACATGGATAATGTATAGTCTTAAACGAAATAAGCTGAGAATGGTACGATCATCTTTTTGTATAAAGAGACGGACCTAGACTGGATGTCATAATAATAACTGATAATGTTTATAACTGTGCAAGAAGAAGAATTGGAATTTTGGAATTTTTTGGATTTTTGGATTTAAAAAAAAAATAAAAAAAATTGTTTATATTTTATGGAAATATTATATCATTTTGATTTTGAAATTTACTGGTTACATAATGAGGGTAGACCCCTCAGAGAAGGGATTGTCGTAAATTAAATTGATCAAAATGACCCGTATAAGCATTACAGGAGGGATCAAAATCATCTAGCGGTTTCTGGAAAAGGCCACAGGAGAATTCAGTCAAAAGCTAATAGTGCAACCCTTCACCCTTCACCTAGCAGCTATAGGAAAAAGCCCAGAGTGCCATAAAAATAAGAACAGATCAAATGGCAAACAGATGACACATCTTCCTCCACAACGAACAGGGATGGTGCGCCCAATAACTAACTTTTAAGTCAAGAAGTGACGGCCTGAAGGCCAACACCCGAGTTCTGTTTACTTTAGCTAAGCAGACCAAACAGGCCATTCTGTGATACCCACTGTTGAGTGGGTACTATATTTCCATCTGTATGAGGGTCGCATTCAGGGACACTTGGGTAAATCATTCTAAAAGGAAACTAGTTCATATCCCCTCTGTAAGGTCACCTTGTAACGCTGTTTCGCAAGACCCAAATCACTGAGAGGGGAGACCTTCTAGCCAATAGGAAAGCAGGCTCTCTGGGGTGACGGCACTGGATGGCGCAAGGGCGGGGGGGGGTTCTCTCTTCTCTATAAAACCTACAGGTAGAATGATGGAGGTGAGACAGAGACACGGAGACACCGAGACGCAGAGAGAACGGAGAAGCAGAGACGGAGAATCCACCCCACCAGTTCGAGAATAAGAGACGCCACTAAGAAGCCCTCCGGGAAAAGCTGATTAGAGATAGAAAATAATTGATGCTGTGAACCAGATAATTTAAGCTGTTGGATATTCCAATAAAACAACGGTCAGAACCGTTTTCACCCGCAGTGCTGTCTCCGTGATTTCCAACGGACCATATTTGAATGAACTGTTACTTTAACGGGAAATACAACGAGCAGAGTAAGCTATTCCACTATACATTAGAGAACGAGCATATAGCTATAACATAGAATCATTGAGAAGATACATTAGTATATTTCAGTTACTTCGATAGTAAATTATAACACTACCTTATGCATACTGCACCTTATGTGACACTGTGAAAATATATTTCAGTTAGTTAGATAGTAAATTATATTGACCTATTTGTTTACACTGCTTGTGTTGTTTTCACTACCTGTACCCCCCCCCCCCCCTTCCCCCATGCTGCTATGATGCCTGAATTTCCCCAAGGGGATCAATAAAGGAATATCTTATCTTATCTTAAAAGGAAAGATGAAATTACCTACCTGGGTTCCATCCTATAGAGGCAAATCTTTCCTGTGACAAAATGGGATCCAATGTAATAAAACTAAGTCAACCAACGAACTAGATTCCTGTGCCGGATCTCCTCTCTGGTAAACAAGAATACCTTGAAGACTCTAACAGGAGCACTCATTCAAGGGTACTACGACTATGCTTGCACCTCATGGTACCAAAGCACCTCAAAGGCACTAAAAACAAGATTACAAACATCACAAAACAAACTGGTCAGACTACTGCTTGACCTTACTCCTAAAACCCACCTCACCCCTGCCCACTTTGACAACCTAGGATGGCTTAGAGTAGACGACAGAGTACAGCAACTTGCAATGGGCCTGGTCTACAAGATACACTACACCACTAAGATACCCATGTGCATGTCAAAATACTTCCCAAAGGTCAGTGAATACCACGACCACAACACCAGAGGGAGTTCCACAAATCATGTTCAACCCAGATAAAATAATTTAAAAAGTTTAAAAAAATATATATAATTTTTTATAATAAAAGAAAAATCGTCATAACTTAGAAATGAGATTGCATAGGTCTATGAATCGATATCGCGATTCTGTTTCGATTAATTGCCCAGCCCTACAGTGTGTACAGTAAGTTAGCTTGGTGATCATCATTGTGATGTAGGCTAAGCTGGCTAGCTACTGTTAGCATACAAGCTTTTACAAACACTGTAGCCTACTTTTTCATCCACAACTTTTTTTCTGATCCAGATGCATAAGTCCACTTCTTCATGTTGCTCAGTTGCTGGTTTATACTTCGGTCCTAATGTTGGCGCAAAGTTTAATTTAGCCTGTGTTGTTATAGCTGTACACAGCTTACTAAACTACTAGCTTGCTATGTTTCACACAGTCAAAACGGGTCCAGCTGCAGGTTCGGAGGTTAGGTTTAGCTCGGGCCAATCTCAAGTTTCTCAAGTTTCTTTATTAGTTGTCATACAGAAGTACAGAATACATTTATACAACATGCTTCTTTCTGTTACATTTTGTATAAAAGTATTCTGTACTTCTGTAGGACAACTAATAAAGAAACTTGAGATTGGCTCGAGCTAAACCTAACCTCCGAACCTGCAGCTGGACCCGTTTTGACTGTGCGATGCAGCAATCTCTGATTGGATTTGCAAGGCTGCCAATCATTCAACCTCCGTGTATTATTGGATGTCAAGGGCTGTCAATCAATCAATCCCCCATTCAATGGCAAGAGTTTAACTGCACAGACCGTGCTTAGATGACATTTAATAGCCTATTTTGATTGGCTGTTATTTATTATTTATTTAACCCTGGTCAACCTGTGCAGATATTCTGCACGAATAATTACTGCAGTGCAGGCCTGCTCTGAGCGGTCAATTTTGGCCATTTTTGAAGAAAAAAGAATTCACAATTCAATAATTAAAAAATAATAATAATAATAATAATATATATATAGGTATATGTAAATTATAATAATTATGAATTATGAGTGAATTTGTGTTTCACGTGTTGTCATAGAGAAACCTCCACTGCCGGACATGGAACATCTCTCCATTCTATGTCGCTTTCCACCTTCCCCGAGAGTTTACAGCGGTCATCATGACTGCAGTATACATCCCTCCCCAAGCAAACACCATCAGGGCCCTGGCGGAGCATCTCAACAAACACCAGATCAAGCACCCGGACGCAGCCATGATCGTAGCTGGTGACTTCAATCAGACAAATCTGAAAAAAGTTATGTCATCCTTCTTTCAGCACATCGCCTGCTCCACCAGAGGAGGAAACACGCTTGACCACTGCTACACCCCGTTCAGAGCCAGCTACAAGGCTGTACCGGCTCCGCCGTTGGCGGGGGATACCAGCACGTCCGATCATGACGCCATCTTCCTCTATCCCGTTTACAAACAAAGAGAGACAAAAAAATTTACCGACCAATCAGAGGCCACGCTTCAGGACGCTCTCGAGGACGTCGACTGGGGGATGTTTCAAGGAAGTGCCAGTGACGTCAAAGAGCTTGCGGACACCGTTGTGAGCTTCATGACAACACTGGCTGATAGTATTGTCCCTACTAAAAAGGTGCGGGTCTTCCCAAATCAGAAACCGTGGGTGGATAGTACTATCAGAGCAGCTCTGAAATCCCGCACCACTGCCTACAACCTGGGCAGAGAGTCAGGAAACATGGAGGAGTATAAGGCTACAGTCTATACTCCGCGCCGGCTGTTGTGGAGGGGGGGGGCAACCGCGGGGGGGCGGGGACGCTCTCTCATTGTCGGTACTCAGTGTGTGAAGAGCATTTATGCAGGTGAACACCAGAAAAGCTGCTGGCCCAGATGGAATAACAGGACGCATACTTAAGTCCTGTGCTAACCAGCTAGCCCCTGTGTTCACCGCCATATTTAATCGATCCCTGGCGGAGTCAGTGGTCCCTGCCTGCTTCAAGATGTCTACCATCATCCCTGTACCAAAGAAACCCTCCCCAACATGTCTCAATGACTACAGACCGGTGGCACTCACCTCTGTGGCCATGAAATGTTTCGAGAGGCTGGTCAAGGATCACATTTGTGCCTCCCTCCCCAGTGATATGGACCCTATGCAATTTGCATACAGGCCAAACAGGTCCACTGATGATGCGGTCTCCCAAGTACTGCACAGCACCCTCTCTCACCTGGACCGACAGAAGGGGGGCTATGTGAGACTGTTGTTCATTGACTACATATCAGCGTTCAACACCATAGTCCCCACCAGACTGGTGGACAAGCTGATCGAGCTGGGTCTGAGCTCCGCTCTGAGCGCCTGGATACTGGACTTTCTGAGCGAAAGGCCCCAGGCGGTCAGGGTGGGGGGTCAGACCTCCAACACCATCAGCCTGAGCATCGGGTCCCCCCAGGGCTGTGTTCTGAACCCCCTGTTGTACTCACTATACACACACAACTATGTGGCCAAGTTCAGCTCCAACTCCATAGTGAAGTTTGCGGACGACACAGTGGTGGTGGGGCTGATCTCGGACAACGACGAGAAGGCCTACCGGGAGGAGGTTGAGGTACTGGAACGCTGGTGCCAGGACAACAGCCTGCTCCTGAACATTGGTAAAACCAAGGAGCTGATCGTGGATTTTAGGAGGAGACAGCAGGAGGCACACACACCACTAAGGATAAACGGGGCTACCGTGGACAGGGTGAGCAGCTTCAAGTACCTGGGGGTCCACATCTCAGAGGACCTGACATGGACAACATACATAGACTCAGTCGTAAAAAAGGCGAAGCAGCGCCTCTACCACCTGAGACAGTTAAGGAAGTTCAGAGTATCTGGGAAGGTACTCCAGTCCTTCTACTCCGGAGCTGTAGAGAGCATCTTGACTGGAAACATCACTGCCTGGTATGGCAACAGCACGGCACAGGACAAGAAGGCCCTACAGAGAGTGGTGCGCTCAGCCGAGCGTACCACGGGTATTGCACTACCAACCCTGCAGGTCCTATACAACAAGAGGTGCAAATCCAGAGCCTGCAGGATAATGAAAGACCCTCACCACCCCAATAACAGCCTGTTCATGCTGCTGCGGTCAGGCAAACACCTGCGAGTACCAGTAACGATTACAGAGAGACTTAGGCTCAGCTTCTTCCCCCAGGCCATCAGAGCCTTGAACACTGAACTCTCCACGCACAAGCACACATGAGCACACACTCATGCTGCACACGCTCACATTATGGACACTTTACAGAAGGAAAGGTCACTTTAAGAATAATATAGCTTGAGATTGTATAATATAGCATTGTATAGCAGTGTACATAAAGACCCAATGCCTCATCCGTAGCTAACAGTGTACTGCACTACCACAGGACCTAGCATGTCCTACCATGCTCTGTAAATAACTCATGTACAGATACCGATATGCCTACTTTGTTTACTTGTTTATTGCACTATGTCGCTCTATTGGTTGGACTCTATTATTATTATTATTACTTGTATTATGCACATCGTTGCGGGCGAGACCCCCCCGCATTTCACTGTATACCTGTATGCCGTGACAAATAAAACTCTTGTATCTTGTATCTTGTATCTTGTATCAAATGATCTCAATACCTTCTATGCGAGGTTTGAGGCTGGGAATAACAACACCAGCCTACAAGCCACTGCAATGGAGGGGGGGGGGCCTGCTGATGGAGATTCAGTGTTCAGGGTAACAGAACATCAGGTGAGGAGGACCTTTAAGAAAGTTAATATCAGGAAGGCAGCAGGACCGGACGGTATCCCCGGCCGCGTCCTAAAAGTCTGTGCCGACCAACTAACCCCGGTATTCACTGACATATTTAACCTGTCCTTAGAACAGGCTGTCATCCCCACATGTCTGAAGAAGTCCACTATTATCCCTGTACCCAAAAAATCCAAGCCTGCTTGCCTCAACGACTTGCCCTGTAGCTCTCACCTCCATAGCCATGAAGTGCTTTGAGAAGCTAGTAAAGGGCTACATCTGCTCAGACCAGGCTGCAGAAACAAATTAGTGGGGGGGCATACAATGTTCTCGGGGGGGCACAATGGTTTTTCAACACATGTTCCCTTTTATACGTTTCAGCTGGGACAGCGGCGCTGTGGCTTGCTTGGCGCTGCCCACGGTGCTGAACTAAACAGCAGAGAGGCAATTGAAAAATCTAATTTCTCTCTATCTTAAGAACTTTCACTTATACAAAAACAGACTGAACGGATATATATAACAGACCTGCTGGGGCAGCGGACTGAGAACAGGGGACACAAACAGGCTGGATAAGATGGTCAAGAAGGCCAGTAGCGTGGTTGGGGTGGAGCTGGACTCTAGCGAGGGTGGCGGAGAGGAGGAACCTTGCTAAGCTCCAGGCCATCAGGGAAAACCCCTCCCACCCACTATACACAGACTTGGCTGACAGGAGGAGCATGTTCAGTGCCAGGCTCACACTACCTAAATGCAGCACTGAACGGCACAGGAAGTCCTTCATTCCGACAGCCATCAGACTATACAATGCATCACTGTGCCTCACTGCATCACTGAGCACAGAGTGACAATTACCATCTTCCTGGACTTTTACTTTTTAAACAGCACTGTGCATTATTACACCTACAGTACTGTAGACTTCAGTATATTTTTACTGTATTTATTTACTGTATCTTTTATTCTATTTTTATTCTATTTCATTTTATTCTATTCTTAGGCAATTTGTTTTGTTATTCTTATTTGTGACTTGTTCTGTCTAAATGTTTAATGTTGAGTGATTTGCAGTGTCAAATTTCCCTCAGGATAATACATTTCTATTCTATTCTATTCTATATCTTTGAAAAGTCTCCATTTATTCAACACTTCTGAATTCACTGACAAACTGAACTGAACTGACAAAAATAAGGTGCATAAAAAAGCAAACAAAATTCCTCCACAGGCTACTCACCATCATAAGTAGAGGCAAGCGGTGTTTGGGGACAGAGTGAAATCTTCTTAAAACACTGCCCCTCCACTCATTCCTGAACTTTTTTGTTAAGTCCTTCTCAAATGCCAACTGAATTAAATTGGCCTTAGTTGCGTCGATGAAGCATACTAAGGCGATGTTCTGTAAAGACGTTCTTGAGGGTAGAAAACGAATTCTCACAGAGTGCCGTGCTAGCTTCAGTAGTGTTGTTGTTGACATCAGTGCCCACTAGGGCTGTCCCCGACTAAGGATTTGGATAGTTGACTTTGATTGAAAAAAAAAAAAAAAAAAAAAAAGGTGGGCACAGCTGACTCAGTGGGCGGGCCCGGCCCCCTAATGCCCGCCCATAGCGCCGGGACTGCATCTGCTCCTCCCTCCCCATCAACCTGGACCCCCTGCAATTTGCATACCGCCCCAACAGGTCCACAGAGGACGCCATAGCCCATGTGCTGCACACAGCAGCATCACACCTGGACAAGAGTCAGAGGAACTATGTGAGAATGCTGTTCATCGACTACAGCTCAGCATTCAATACCATAGTCCCCTCCAAACTCATAGCCAAGCTCAGGGACCTGGGCTTGAACTATGACCTCTGCCAGTGGGTCCTGGACTTCCTGACGGGCAGACCCCAGGTGGTGAGAGCAGGCAACTGCACCTCCTCATCCATCACCCTCAACATAGGGGGTTATATCATATTAGATATAAATATGGATGGTATATACAGCATTATAGTACATGCTATTATATAGAGCTAAGGGTTATGTGCAAGTGTACAAGCAAGTATATATGAGAGGTTATATGCAGGTATATTCAGACAAATATGGGTATATATATATATATATATATATATATATATATGTGCGGTAATATAAATATATAAATGTAAATATTCTGTATATACAGCGCTGTTGTACATCCTATCATACAGAGTATGGGTAGACAGTGAAAGTCTATGATAAATTCCTCTTGGAGGCATGACTTTGACTATACAGATTGTTATTTATGGTTAACTCCTCTTGGAGGCATGACTTACTATACAGATTGTTATTTGTATTTTTCACATTCTTCTCCTGGGTTTCATGTGTGATGTCACTAATAGGTCAAACCTATCATGGTCCGCTATGTGGTAACTTGACACCTTTAGCTTCAGCTACACAGAAAGCTGAGAAGGTACTGACATGTCTTTGAAAGAATATTACATTTACATTACATTAATATAAGCTGTTGACTTAGAATTCCTGGTAAATAGCAAAGGGTGCTTGTTGTCAATTTGCATATTCGTAGATCCTTGCATTTTTAATGAGGGTAAAGGTGTAGAGATTCTGCTAAGACATTCTCAGTCGTTTATTGAACAATTTAATGGGGGAAAAAGCGATATTTATAGAAATCACTGTTCAATATAGAAAATATTTTCAGGGTTTAAAGAGCCGATGTTTCATAACCGTATAACTGCAAATGTGTTGGATGTGTGTTAGAAAATGCCGGACTACAAACCAGGCATTTCAGGCAGTTCAGGAGCAGTGTTTTATGTTGAAGAGAATAACTCCTCTTGGCGTGGAGTTTGGGATTTGTAACTCTGCATGACGTTCTACATGCACCTCCAGCTATAACACACTAAAGGAAAGGGAAAAAAACCCAAAAGCATAATATGTCCTCTATAAAATACATCTGGAGGGGATATTTAAAAGGTTGAGATCCAATGCGCTCGCACCTGGCCCCATAATTTAACCCACACCCTGACCTGTATGTGACTTAATCTAACCCTGATAACCCTAAACCTGACCAGTATGTGACTTAATCTAACCCTGATAACCCTAAACCTGACCTGTATGTGACTTAATCTAACCCTGATAACCCTAAACCTGACCTGTATGTGACTTAATCTAACCCTGATAACCCTAAACCTGACCTGTATGTGACTTAATCTAACCCTGATAACCCTAACCTGACCTGTATGTGACTTAATCTAACCCTGATAACCCTAACCTGACCTGTATGTGACTTAATCTAACCCTGATAACCCTAAACCTGACCAGTATGTGACTTAATCTAACCCTGATAACCCTAAACCTGACCAGTATGTGACTTAATCTAACCCTGATAACCCTAACCTGACCTGTATGTGACTTAATCTAACCCTGATAACCCTAAACCTGACCAGTATGTGACTTAATCTAACCCTGATAACCCTAAACCTGACCAGTATGTGACTTAATCTAACCCTGATAACCCTAAACCTGACCTGTATGTGACTTAATCTAACCCTGATAACCCTAAACCTGACCTGTATGTGACTTAATCTAACCCTGATAACCCTAAACCTGACCAGTTTGTGACTTAATCTAACCCTGATAACCCTAAACCTGACCTGTATGTGACTTAATCTAACCCTGATAACCCTAAACCTGACCTGTATGTGACTTAATCTAACCCCTATAACCCTAACCCTGCCTGTATGTGACTTAATCTAACCCCAATAACCCTAAACCTGACCAGTATGTGACTTAATCTAACCCTGATAACCCTAACCCTGACCTGTACAGTATGTGACTTAATCTAACCCTGATAACCCTAACCCTAACCTGACCTGTATGTGAATTAATCTAACCCTGATAACCCTAACCCTGCCTGTATGTGACTTAATCTAACCCTGATAA
>NC_140166.1:120836856-120856856 GCF_963971535.1 Notolepis coatsorum
CACACCTGTGTCCACACAAGCCCGCCACCCCACCCCTCCACCTACTTTAAATCTCCAATGAGAGAATAGGAATAGAGAGTGTGTGTGTATGTGTGTGTATGTGTGTGTATGTGTGTGTGTGTGTGTGTGTGTGTGTGTGTGTGTGTGTGTGTGTGTGTGTGTGTGTGTGTGTGTGTGTGTGTGTGCGTGCGTGCGTGCGTGCGTGCGTGCGTGCGTGCGTGCGTGCGTGCGTGCGTGCGCGTGTGTGTGTGTGTATGGGGTGTGTGTCCGTATAGGCGTGTATCTGTATTAGCGGTGGGAATCACCAGATGCCACACAATACGATATTATCACAATAAATATTGTAATATATTGTAATATCGCGACGTTGCGATATATTGTGATTTATTACCTTTTTTCAACAGCAAATTTTGTCCCCAAACTGAAAACATCAACATCTGCAAAAATATATATACATCATCTGTTTTATCTAATAATGTAACGTTGTCAGTCTGTTCAACTCACTCCAATATTTTTTTATTGCTGAAAAATTGTCAAACAAACTAACTAATAAATATCGATAAATATCGACAGGCAAAATACTGCGCTTATCGATATCACTGCATACATTATGTCCGCCACCCCTAGTCTGTATGGATGACTGTTTGTATGGGTGAGTGTCTTTTTGGATGAGTGTCTGTATGGGTGTGTATCTGTATGCTAGGGTGGATGCAGGCCCGGACTGGCCATCGGGAGCACTGGGAGTTTTCCCAGTGGCCTGGCCTGCACAAAAACTAAAAACAAAAAAATTATTATATATTTTTTGACCGCAGTCAGGCCACTGAACGTAGAAGGAGGCCAGGCCAGTGGGGAAAAACCAGGAGAGCACTGCAACAGAGGGTAACGCAGTCTAAACTCACACAAGTTGAAGAACTCTCTCTCTCTCTCTCTCTCTCTCTCTCTCTCTCTCTCTCTCTCTCTCTCTCTCTCTCTCTCTCTCTCTCTCTTGTTCACACACACACAAAGGGAGCCGCATGTGATTGGTGGAGGTGGGACATTACATTTTTGTGTTTTTTTTTTTTTTTTATACAATAATTTGTGATGCCATCACACACACACTGGCATTTAAAGGGTTACAATTCTAAAATGAATTGAATATGTGGTGGTTATGATCAGGGCTGAAGTTGAATAAAAGATTTATGAAAGAAAAAGTGGTAAATTATTTCAACATATAATATTTTTATGGCATTTTTGAAGAAAACGAAAAATCCATCGAAATCAGTGTTGTTGCTAATCATTGAAATACTGTATGCTAGCCTGTAATAATCCCCCCCAGAAAAATGCACTTTGCATTTGATATATTAAGATGTAAATGTGTTTTTTTAACTATAATTTGTGATGCCATCACAAACACTGGCATTTAAAAGGTACAAATTCAAAAAGTCCTGCACCAGAATGCAGGAAATTAAGTCTTTGTAACAAAAACATTTCCTGGTGGGGGACCCCCAGACCCCCGCTTAAAAAGTGGTATTATATTTCGCACTATATTTTCCGGCCTGAATGATTTCCCTAGTCCGGCCCTGGGTGGATTCCACCTTCTTTGAGAAGAAGGTGGAGAACATCCTCAGCTGCTTCTCTCAACCCCCACCCACTCGTCATCTTTCACTTTGTCATCTTTCTCTCCCCATACAGACACGCTCCGACACTAAAGTTCTCCCATTACATGCTAGCTGGGCCCGGTACCCTCCCCACTCCTCCAGACCATTGCACCAGTCTGCAATCAACAGTCATTGGAGAATAATCCGACGTTATTCCTACAAAGGGTTCATTATTATTATTGTTTTTCCCATAGAGACATTTGTTGCAAGTATTATTATATTGCCTGGTGCCGCCTAGTGGGCATTCACAGGAACGTGCGTCTAACACTGTGGACAGGTGAGTTGCCTCTGCGCCTGTGCGACGCGCTATTTAAGCGACACTCATAGCCATAGGCCTGTAAGGTGAAAAGCCCCGTGGGCGATCTGACTGGCTAACGGTACGTTGCATTGTATGCCCCAATTATATTCACAATTATCATTTATATTATGCATAGCACATGTGGCTATTGAATTATAATTTAAATTTTTTATTTTGTATAGGTAAATAATCTACTGACGCTAAATGCTACTGCTGACTACTAGTAATGACTAACTGACAACTGCTGACGCTAAATGCTACTAACTACTGACTAAAGCTACTCGCTAACTGCTGGCTAATTGACCACCTGGTGGCTGTTTGCTAATCAGAGTTGTTTGAAGTTTGAGTGTTTGGACATGACGTCTGAATAAATACCATTCTAGCAAAGTCGGAATTGTTTCCTCTGGTCCCTATTTAAACAGCACCCTTAGGTCTAGTTGACACATTGACGGTGACTGCTAGATATTTGGAAAATTATTTACCGGACGCCGCCAAAAGACGGAGGGACGGACGGAACGCAGAAAGAAGTACTCGCGTGGGATATCGAACCAACGTCGAGGTGGTGCCGAGACGAAGGGATACACACGACGTTGTACATCAGGAGGATGCAGTCAACTCAAGGGAAGTGCACGCTGTGTTGACTGTTTTCTGTGTGGAATCGCCAAATTCCACTGGTGCTAATGTTGCTAGTTTGAGCTAACTCGCTAAGTGGCTCTGCTAGCCAACCGAGTGTTAACACTGCTAGCTGCTAGCCAACCGAGTGCTAACACTGCTAGCTGCTAGCCAACCGAGTGCTAACACTGCTAGCTGCTTGCTAACCAGGGGAGGAAGCTAGCATGGCTAGCTATATGACTTTATCTAAAGCCAATAGAGTTTGCGTAAAGCGATACCGACCAGCTAAGCATCAACGCAGGCAATTATATATTATTGCTCATTCACTCCGTGGACAGTATTGTTGATGCACCGATGCTTGTAGCTGTGCC
The DNA here is from genome assembly GCF_963971535.1 of Notolepis coatsorum. Taxonomy (NCBI): domain Eukaryota; kingdom Metazoa; phylum Chordata; class Actinopteri; order Aulopiformes; family Paralepididae; genus Notolepis; species Notolepis coatsorum. Next base: position 120,839,775 of record NC_140166.1, read on the forward strand.
TCAACCTACCAATTATATATGTATTGCTCATTCACGCCGTGGACAGTATTGTTGATGCACCAACGCTTGTAGCTGTGCCTCAACCTACCAATTATGGAGGGCACAGATGTGGACGAGCTGAAGAAGAGGCGTACTGTGGTGCAGTCGGCTTTCACGAAGAGAGCCAACCAGGTAGCAGACACTGCGTTGCCAGCAGAGCTAATCAGCGACAGGAAAGCTCTTCATATAGAGTTTGCGAAGCTCGTTGATGCTACAGGGGACTATGTTGGAGCATTGGAGGAGACCGATGCATCCGCACATGCTACCGTGATAGCCGACGCCACTGCAAAGAAGGACGCATGCAAGCAGAGGAAGGCGGCATTGGAGAAGAGGATTTTCTCGCTTTGTTCAACCGAGGTTGTTTCCCCTCAAGGTGGAGTTCGAGGAGGCCTTGGAGGAGACAAAGAGACAAGGCCTGCATGGCGGCGGTGTAGGGTTGCGCATAATGCCTGCAGGACTGGGCTATTAGCTTAGCCTCATCCAGAACCAGCTGCTCCATAAGTACACGGTACTTGTAGTGCTCAGAAAGTTCAGGGTGGGCATCAAGTAGGTGGTCCAGCGCCATCTTAACGTCAGTGAATTCTCCCTCACTGTCGTGGACCAAGTTAGGAAGTTTAGGTACAGGGACTGGCTGCCGTGGAGGCTGGAGAGCGTATGAATCCTGTAGTGATGTATACTGGGGCTGATGGACATACTGGACCGGTGGAACTGGTACAGAATAATAATAACTGGACCAGGTGTTGGATGCACCAGCTGATAGGCTGGCTGAGTCGATGGAGCAGGCTGAGGCTGATACACTGGTTGTGGATGGTGGCTCAGTTGGTGCGGCAGGGATTGATGCGTTTGCTGAGCAAGGATGACTTGTGGAGGCTGATATGCAGGTTGTTGATGGCTCTGCTGGTACGGCAGTCCTTGATACACTTGCTGAGCAGGGATGCCTAGTTGAGGCTGATATACTGGTGTTTGATGGTGGCTCAGTTGGTGCAGCAGCGATTGATACACTTCCTGAGCAGTGATGATTGGTGGAGGCTGATATGGTGGTTGTTGATGGTGGCTCAGCTGGTGCGGCAGCGCTTGATACACTTGCTGAGCAGGGATGACTGGTGTAGGCTGATATGGTGGTTGTGGATAGTGGCTCAGTTGGTGCAACAGCAATTGATGCACTTGCTGAGCAGGGATGAGTTGTGGAGGCTGATATGCCCTCGCTGCTGCGACAGCTGTTGTGAATGGTGAAGGCGCCGCTGTCCAGGAGGGTAGTTGATGGGTAGACTGCTGAGGTGCACCTGCTGTATGTTGGCCCACTGGCTGGAGAGCAGCAGTGGGTAACCGTTGTGCAGGGTAGAGTGCTGGTTCAGCCTGGGGTTGATAATTAGGCTGTGCAGGCGTAGCTGTAGTATATTGATACGCTTGATATGCAGATCTCATTGGCGTAAACTCATACCGGGTCTGTGCGGCCGCTGGTGTGCTGCCATGCATGCTCTCCACAGTCGATGACACAGGCTGGTTTGGTAGGTAGGCTGGTAACTTGGTACCGTTGGCATTTGCTGGCCCACGTGACCCACTGCTTGAATCGCCTGGAAGTCAGACTGTGGCATGACCAGACTCATGGCGGTGGGGGCTGGGGGCCTAGGAGCTGCTCCGAACAGCGGTGCGGAGGTTACTGTTGGCGGTAGAGAATGAGTCGACATGTAGGCTGGCTGCCTTTGGCCTGGTGTACAGGTTGTGGCTTGAGACTGTAACGTTGCAGTTGTTGGTTACAGCAGAGGTATTAGTGGCAGCGAGCTCGACCATGGTGAGCGGTTGGGTGGGACGCCCAGACTATGATGTGACAATTGTGGTGGAAGACGTAGGGGCATGGTAGAACAAGGTCCTCTTGCGTCCGAGGTGCCACCTGTTAGGCTCCGACTGTGGTGGCTCTGCTCTGATGGGGATGGCGATGTGAGCCCCACACACACTTCCCGCTGGTCAGGCCAGGTGTTAGCATACGGTGATAGGTCCCAGTGTCTCCTCTGATCGACTGCTCCAGGCAATGAGAGGCAGGGAGGGGGCCCGAGCGCAGTGTGGAGCTGGTCACTTGTAGCTGCAATCTCGGTCTGCAGGCTGAGTGACCGCAGCTGCTGTGCGGTGGCACCTTCGCTGTCGTCTTGTGGAGGCACAGAATTAGACATGAGGGACTGTGGTAAGCTAACCAGATAGCCTTGTAGGTGTGCTAGAAGCTGTCGCCGCCTTCCTCCTCCTTGTCTTCCATTTTCATCTGCTGCTGTTCTCTGTGTGTCCATGGTGCCGTTGTGGGTGAAGTACTCCGGCTCGAAGGACCAATATTGAAGATATAACGTGTTGTAATGTTGTTTGCTGGAGCCATTTCATCCCCGGTCAGAGAGCGGACACAGACACCAAAGAACAGTCCTTTGTAGTATAATGTTGGTATCAAAGGATCAAAGGATGATAGGGTTTTTTCAGTACAGGTGATTTCCATCCAGTTCATAAGGCTGAATGAAACAATGAGCATCCACACAAGGATGAGAAAAGGTATTGGGTGAATCTAGCCAATTATTGAGTGAGTGGTTTTCATCCAGTTTGTAAGGCTGGATGAACAGTGAGGAATTGAGTGAGTGAGCAAGTGGTATTCTGCAACAGATAAGCAGAATATACAGGGAATTAGCAGAATACATACCTCCTAGTCATAACATGCTGGCATCTAGAATATTCACGTAACTGAAACGATGCTATATCATATTAGCATTGGCATAGCATTAGCTCAATGCATTAGCTCAATTAGCAGCTTGAAACAAACATAGCACCAAGTAGCAAACCCAAGCTATAGTCATATATAAGTCACTTAGCGTCATAATATAAGCTATAACATGTATCTATCATACAACCATAGACATCACATTTGGAGGCTATTGACTTACTTCTTCATGAACACACTCTCATGTGATAGCAGACAGCAGTGGAAACAACATGTAAGATGGACGCTGCATTTAATCACCAGACTAAGGACCCCTGGGCTGTCCAGAGATATGCCTGACTAGAAAGTAATAGGACACCTGGTGGTCCAAAGAATTGCCTTGGAAATAATAATACACAGCATAACAAATAGCATACAAATAATGGGGAATTTACAACAGGTACAAACACCTGGATGAGGAAAGAGCGGCGCTGTTGGACAAGTGGTCGACCCTCCAAGAGCCTGGGGGAAAGGGTGACATTGGACTAAACTATGAGGATGAAGAGGAGGAAAAGATAAACGACGTTGAAAGGAATGGCGACGTAGCCAGCCCACCTGGTGTTGCAAGCGATATTCTGCAACTTGCCACCGAAGCTGACCCCTCTGCGTCCGCCGATGACGAAGGTGCGGTAGCACATGCCCACTCTTCACCTCCCCAGTGTGACAGCGGTCGAGCAGAGGGCACTTATGGAAGCCCTCCCTTGCCTCCCGGGAGCCATGAGGGGGCCTCCTACGCCGTCCATCTCCAGCATGGAGTAGGTATCGCAGGAATTGGGCCTCTCCAGTATGTCGGAGGGCGATCACCCCCACAGGTAAGACAACCCGGCAGTGAACCCCATTTCAGTCCTCATGCCAACCCCACTGACACGCCTCAGTCCAGGGATGACCGCGCCACACCACCTGGCAATGAGGGCACAACGCGGGAAGGTCTTGCTCCCCACAGAAGTCCCAGTATAACCACTGGCTACCAGGGGCCCAGGCCAAGGATAAAGTTTGCCGCCATAAATCTGCCCAAATTCTGTGGAGACAGAAGGACCTATTGGCGCTGGCGGGACAACTGGGAGAGCCTCCAGGTGCAGGCAGAATCCTCAGGTTTGCCGGTGTGCAAGCTATACCACCTGCTGGACAGTGTGGAAGAGCCACTTAGGAAGAATCTTGGGCTGGATTGCTGCCGAACCGCAGAGGACATTTTCAGGCTCCTGGACAACCACTTTGGGGACAGGAGTGCGACCGCAAGCCTGATCCTCAAGGGTCTGGAGGACGTACCTGCGGTAAGAAGCAACCAGCCTAGGCCGATGATAGACCTGGTCCAGGCAGTGCAAACCACACTGTATGACCTAAAGGACCTTGGCATGGAGGATATCATCAAGAACCACTTGACTGTCGCCACCATAGAAAGGAAGCTGCCTACAGGCATGAGAGAGAAGTGGATCTTGTTGTTTCTCAAAGGACAGGAGAGGGTCCTCGAAAGGCTAGCACAGCAGGAGATCGGAACCACCCATGCCGGTGATAGACCAAGCCAGTGTGAGAGGCTGAGCAACAGAGGAGGAGAAAGACGGTCATTCACCAGAACCACAGTGAGTAAAGTCAGGAGGGAGTCCCAGAGGGTGTGGAGAAGAGGCACATGGGAGAAGACTGTACTTCTGTCTGGCCTTCAAGAAGGCTAAACTATCGGAGAAGAGAACCCAGGTGAAGAAAGCAGGAGTGTGTGCCAAATGCCTCGCTTATCACGGGGCTAGCGGCGTGTGCGAGAAGAGATTCCTCTGCAAGAAGGAAGAGTGTGTGAAGGGGGGTGGCCCTGTCGACCATAATTTCCTCCTCTGCTCCAAGACACAAGGCAAGAGTGAAACAACCAAGGAGCCCAGCGCTAAGAAAGGACTTCGAAGCGGAGGAGCAAGAGAAAGTCATCACGGAGTTAGGAATGTCGACGCTCCAAATGGAAGCATTCAAAAGGGCCTTCACGAACAAAGTGACCTCCAAAGTGTGCGACAGCAAGAGCCTGATGGACGAAAGTGGCATAAAAGAATACCCAGTCCTTATGATGCTCATGGATGTCACGACAAGAGGGGGAGACTGTGTGGGAGCGTTGATCGACCTCGCCTCTGACACCAACTATATTACACACAGAGCCGCCAAAAGACTCTGGCTGACCGGCGAGCCAATCACACTGGTCGTGTACGGTGTCGGGAAGATGGCAGTCAGAGTTGACACAAAGAGGTATGTGGTGGTGATAAAGGTATGGACCCCGAAGGGGACCTTAAGGTGCCACGAGATGCTCTGCTACGGCCTTGAGGACATCGCCAAAGTGGACCGGGTAGTGGACTCAAAGAAGTTGGAGCTGTTCTTCCCATGTGTCAAGCCAGGAGAATTGACCCGGCCTGAGACCATTGACCTGCTCATCAGCACCCGAGAAGGTCGCATGGCCCCGCAAAGAATGGAGAGAGCTGGTGATCTGGTGCTATGGGACGGCCCACTGGGCAAAACTGTGAGTGGCGCGCATCCAGACCTCTTTGAGGAGGTAGAGATGACGATGCGTCATTCATTGACCCACTTTGCACGCTCCATGGTGATGACAGCCGTCAGAGTAATCAAGGACCTCGCAGTGGACTTGACAGAGAGGACAAGCACAAAGGAGGGAGTAACCGCCGCAAGCAACAGGGAAGTCTTCGACTGGCGTAGTAGCAGCCTGTCATCCCATCTGTGGAGGTTGTCGCTGCGGTAGCTGCCCGCCTGGAGGAAAGAAGATGGCGCTGGCTGACGAGAGGGAGCTAGAGATTATCAAGGCAGGCTTGACCTTCGGGGAGAAAGACTCGCACAGTGGGGACTCCCACTGGGACGCGAAGTACCCCTGGAAGGAGCGACCAGCATCACTCCCTAACAGGCAAATCCACAAAATGGTGGAAAGAGGAGCTGCAGTGAAACTGACCAAGTCCATGATGGACCAATGGAACGGAGCAGTATGGTATGTGAGTCACCTGACCGCACCGAACCCAAACTCTGTCACCATGCCGGTGCGTATCGTCTGGGACAGCAGCCAGGAGTTCAGGGGAGTGAGCATGAACAACATCCTACTGACGTCCTAGGTCCTGACATGCTGAACCTAATTCGGGCGGTGCTACTCAGATTCCGGGAGGGAGAACATGCGGCCATCGGTGACATCAAAAATATGTATAATTTTTTTGTGTGGCTGGAAGAAGAGGAAGTCCATGTTCACCGCTTCTTGTGGAGAGACTCGCCGCAAGACGGGATAGAAGACTACGCCATCGTCAGGGTGAATATGGGAGATAAGCCGGCCGGATGCATTGCGCAAGTGGCTATGAGAGAGACTGCATACCTTCCTCGGTTCTCCCACCTAGTCGATGAGAGACCTGTCATAGTGGACAACAGCTACGTGGACGACCTACCCGTGTCGCATAATGACTCGCGCAGACTGGAAGAGATCCTGAAGGGGGTCGAAGTTGTTCTAAAGACAGGCGGCTTCCACCTCAAGCCCTGGGTCCGGTCTGGTCAAGGTGGGAGGCATAACGCCTCGGAGGCCAAGCCGGAGACACTGGTTCTGCCGAACCAGCTCAAGGAGGAAGACAACAAGGCTTTGGGAGTCGGCTACCTCGTCCATGACGACAAGCTCTTCATGATGACATCCATCAACTTCTCCAGGAGGAAGCAGAAGATGAGGATGGAAGCAGACTTACCTCTTCACCATAGCCTTTTAATACACAGTTAAGGTTCAAAACTGTCAGGCTTTAAAACTGTGTAGGACCTAGGCCTAGAACTGCACCCTGAGAGAGGGACCTGCGCCCCGAGAGGGAGGTTTGCCCTGAGTGGGAGGTTCAAAGGGTCAAAGTGGGTATCAAACAGGAGGGAAGGTAAAGACAACTTTAAACTGTTAACAGTAGGCTATTCCAGAACTATTAAAAATATTTAATAAATAATTTTTATATGTCTGCACTTTATGTGCTCATGTTATGTCTATTATATTCTACTTTTTTATTGCACTGCACTATTGCACCATTTTACTCTGTCTATTGTACTTACTTACTCTTTTTATTATTGTCTATTTAAAACTGAATCAAACCATAAACAAGTTGGCCTGTTGGGATGTCTGCACTTTATGTGCTCATTTTATGCCTGTCTTTTTTCTGTTGTTAAGCACGTTGAGGTGCAATTTCTGTATGAAAGGTGCTATACAAATAAAGTGTATTATTATTATTATTATTATTATTATTATTATTATTATTATTATTATTATTATTATTATTATTATTATTATTATTACTATGATATTATCTCTATACTATTATCTACTATGCTACTACTGTATGCCTCTACTACTATCTACTATGCTACTATGTCTATAATACTATGTACTATGCTATATGCCTATACTACTATTATGCTACTATGTCTATAATACAATGCACTCAAAGTGTAGCACTCAAATTTGCCACTATCAATACCACTTACCCCGCCAGAGTTGAAGCCTCTTGCTGACTTGTTGCACACAATTTGTAAGTCGCTTTGAATAAAAGCTTCAGCTAAAATTACTAAATGTAAACGTGGGGTATCTGGGGTTGGTGAGTGTGGGTGTAACCCTGCACCCCCATAGGGCACAGAAAGAACCTGGAAGTGTGTTTTATGCTCCCTGCAGTGAGGGCGGGAATAGAGTGAGTATGTGAGCAGGGAGGTCGCAGGTTGATGCCTACCCAACCCTAGCCCCACACTACTCCCATCCTGCCCCCACCCTACCCCAACCCCTAATCACACCTATAGCACTTAAACCCCCAAAGCAAGTAGGGACAGAGTGGAGTATGTGTGTGGAGTGAGTGTATGTGTGTGTGTGTGTGCGTGTGTGTGTGTGTGTGTGTGTGTGTGTGTGTGTGTGTGTGTGTGTGTGTGTGTGTGTGTGTGTGTGTGTGTGTGTGTAGGTGTGTGTGTGTAGGTGTGTGTGTGTAGGTGTGTGTGTGTGTGTGTGTGTGTGTGTGTGTGTGTGTGTGTGTGTGTGTGTGTGTGTGTAGGTGTGTGTGTAGGTGTGTGTGTGTGTGTGTGTGTGTGTGTGTGTGTGTGTGTGTGTGTGTGTGTGTGTGTGTGTGTGTGTGTGTGTGTGTGTGTGTGTGTGTGTGTGTGTGTGTGTGTGTGTGTGTGTGTGTGTGTGTGTGTGTGTGTGTAGAGGGTGGGGGGTATATTGGGGGTTGTTAGGGGGTGAGGAGGGGTGCGCCTCATACCCCCACCTTCATGCCAGGCCCCCCCCCCCCCCCCCCTCAGCCTCCACCACCAGCGCTGGGCTGGGTTGAGTGCCAAGGCAGCACAGATGCAAACTCCCCCCTGACCGCGCGGCTGCCAAGGCGAGGCTTCCCGAGCTCCGCGCACCAGCTGGAGACCTATCTGATGAGGCCAACACATTCATTTCCCTGGTAACCGGCGAGCCCGGGCGCACACACATGCACGCACACATGCACACAGACACACACACACACGCACGTGCACGCACACAGACACACACGCGCGCACACACACACAGAGACACACAATAATATGCACACACACACACATGCACAATAATATACAGACACAATAATAAACACATATATATATGCACGCACACTCACAAGTGTGCGCACACACACCAATAAAAATAAAATACACACATGAATATGCATACATAAATGCACATATGCATACACACTTGCATATTGACATACACACACAAAAATATGCACACTCAAGTGAACACGCACACACTGATAAACAAAACACATACTGTACACCGGTGAACGCCCTCACACAAGTACATAGCTACATGCATGCACACACACACGTCTACACTTTCATATGACATACACACGTCTAACAACTAACGTGCAAGAAACACACATGCTCATCTACACAAACTGTGCCCCCACACACACACACACACACATACACGTTGCGTGGCCCCTCCCCCCTCCCCCTCCCCTACCCGTTGGTCCGTTTGTTGCCAGGTCTATTATCACACTGAAGGGACTGGGGCAACAACAAGACAGCTAGACACATTTATACCCAGTTACCAGACATATGGAGCGTATAGCTCACCATGTTAGTCACTGGTCAGATATGTCTCTGCTATGGCAACGTGTCACACGCAGCAAGATACATACTGTACATATGTACACACATACACAGATACAGTACATACATACATACATACATACATACATACATACATACATACATACATACATACATACATACATACATACATACATACATACATACATACATACATACATACATACATACATACATACATACATACATACATACATACATACATACATACATACATACATACATACATACATACATACATACATACATACATACATACATACATACATACATACATACATACATACATACATACATACATACATACATACATACATACATACATACATACATACATACATACATACATACATACACACATACACACATACATACACACATACATTTAGTCATTTACAGTAGCTGACGCTTTTATCCAAAGCGACTTACAAGTTCTGTACGACAAGTCATGAGGAAGGGCACAACTCTATCAGCTGAGTAACAATGTTCATCAAAGTGTTGAGTGCTACAGTGTAGGTTAGTTTGTTAGGACAAGTGCATGACAGTAAGGTTAGTTAGGGTTAGATATATATATATATATATATTTTTTTTTTTATATTTAAAAGAAAAAAAAATCAGATAATGGTTGAAGAAGTGCGTCTTTAGTCGACGCCGAAAGTTTGGACGGGTTTCAGCTGTCCTAACTGGGGTGGGTAGTTCATTCCACCATTGTGGGGCAAGGACTGAGAAAAGGCAGGTTCTCCTTGATGACCCTCCCGGAGCTCGGATAGGAGTGGGTCTGAGACGGCCAGAAGATGCTGAGCGTAGGGGTCTTGAGGGTGTATAGTTAGAGACCATTGACCGGAGGTAGGCGGGAGCGGTTCCCTTTGCTGCACGGTATGCCAGGTCGAGGGCCTTGAAGCGGATTCGTGCAGCAATGGGGAGCCAGTGTAGGTCCTAAGAAGTGGGGTGACATGGGCCGACTTCGGTAGGTTTGAGATCAGGCGGGCGGCTGCGTTCTGAATGAGTTGAAGAGGCTTGGTGGCAGTGGCCGGGCGGCCAGCAAGCAGTGCGTTGCAGAGGTCGAGGCGGGAGATGACTGTTGATTGGACGAGGAGTTGGGTGGCTTCTTTTGTCAGGAACATACATACATACATACATACATACATACATACATACATACATACATACATACATACATACATACATACATACATACATACATACATACATATACATACATACATACATACATACATACATACACACACACACACACACACACACACACACACACACACACACACACACACACACACACACACACACACACACACACACACACACACACACACACACACACACACACACACACTACATACATACATACATACATACATACATACATACATACATACATACATACATACATACACACACACACACACACACACACACACACACACACACACACCCACACACACACACACACACACACACACACACACACACACACACACACACACATACATACATACATACATACATACATACATACATACATACATACATACATACATACATACATACATACATACATACATACAACATACATACATACATACATACATACATACATACATACATACATACATACATACATACATACACACACACACACACACACACACACACACACACACACACACACACACACACACACACACACACACACACACACACACACACACACACACACATACATACATACATACATACATACATACATACATACATACACACACACACACACACACACACACACACACACACACACACACACACACACACACACACACACACACACACACACACACACACACACACACACACACATACATACATACATACATACATACATACATACATACATACATACATACATACATACATACATACATACATACATACATACATACATACATACATACATACATACATACATACATACATACATACATATACATATATACATATGTAGACACCTGAATATGTCTAGCAATAATTAAATGTGTCTAACCTAATTCCTTTTACTCTACTGTGCCCACTGACTTTTTACTCTTGATCCTCCATATTCTAACATTGACACTTAATAGTGGGACAGGATACAGGTACCGCCAGGGGGAGCTGGTGGCGACGTTGGGCAGGAGAGACACAGGTGAAGAAGGATGGGCTCAGGGCGTGGCGCCGGCGGCGGAACACCCTCTTCATAGTTTTCCAGAGAAGCAAGAGGTCGCTTGGAGCTGGAGCCCCAGACATTAAGCACGCAGAATATAAATGCAGTCACGAGGAGGGTTAGAGATGGAATATGCGATAGCTTAGCTTCCAGTTAATGCTAAAGAGACATTGTGAACAAAGAAGCAGACGTGTTACTGCCGAAGAGTGTGGTAGATATTGCACACGTTGCGTTTTAGTAAAAGTATAGGCGACAGGACAGGGGGTCGTCTCGATCCACAGTTTAGCTGCAGTTAGGCCTAGCACCACAGTTTAGCCCGCGTGTCGCTCCACCTCCCCAGCCCAGCAGCGGACGCCTCAACGGACGTCGCGGCACTGCACGCACCTCCAGCAGTCACCTGCCTAACGTCAACCCAGCTCCGTCTCCTGCTACCACGGGACTTCTCGACGGCCATCTCACCACACGGACGTTCGGTGGTGAGAGCAGGCCAGCCCTTGGTTAAGTACTCTCCAACCAGTTACCCTGAGCGCTCCGAGTGCTGGAACTCTATCGGTAGACATTCCCTTTGTGCGGAGCGTGCCCTCTAAGGGCGAAGAGAATCAGTACTTTGAACCGACACTGTGATTAGGGGCGCCCCGACGTTTATTATTTTGGGGAAGCCGGCTATAGATAGGACTTTTTGTGTCAACTGTGGGCCCACTGTCTTTTGGTTAAATGTGTTGTGTGATAACGTGTGTTCCTTTATAAAATCCCATTTAGTAGCTCCTGTACCCCTCTCCCTCTTTCTCCCCTCTCTCCCCACCTACGGTTGAATGAACAGGTATTTCAACCCTTAAGGGACGGGTGTTATTACCGTATCTTGACTAGTGTGGGAAGAGCTTTGTTCCCTACCGTAGAGTGAGAGCACTAGGTGCCCAGCATTTCAACCCTTAAAGGGACGGGTTCCATTACTGTGTATTGACCGGTGTGGGAAGAGCTTTACTCATTGTGCCTTGTGTTAATAACAGGATAAATCCTTCAGTAAAGAAAGTTAAATGGGAGCACTGTGTGTGTCTGTTACTGTGTCTGTTGTCTTAACCCCTTCTTGTCCGGGTAATGCATTTTATTGTTTAACCCTTTCCCCACCCCCTGCCTATGCATCATTGGGACAGGTCTTTGCTCATCAGCAAGGAAAGGTACTGCTTTGGGGAGAAAGTATATCATCTATCACTACTGCCACCGGGTGTGGGAGGGTGCGGGAAGTAGTAGGAGAAGTGTGGGGGTGTGGGGAATTACTGTGAGTCGCCCTGGAGGGCAAGAAGGACCAGCGCACCACCCCTAGGTTAGTAAATCCTAGGTCCCATCCACTCCCTCTGCTAAAGCTCCACTCTAATACTCCTGCACTACAGTCGGGGACTCAGCCGGACTCAGATCTGCTGCGTTCCCACTACCAGGTGACAGTGTACATCGACTCTCATAAAGTAGGGATAATCCACCCTGCTACACATACATACATACATACATACATACATACATACATACATACATACATACATACATACATACATACATACATACATACATACATACATACATACATACATACACGCACGCACGCACGCACGCACGCACGCACGCACACATACATACATACATACATACATACATACATACATACATACATACATACATACATACATACATACATACATACATACATACATACATACATACATACATACATACACACACACATACATACATACATACATACATACATACATACATACATACATACATACATACATACATACATACATACATACATACATACATACATACATACATACATACATACATACATCACCAACTGTCCGTCTGCAACACTACTATCACCAACATCTAAGAAGGGAGATCCCCCCTTGAATGGCCCTTCTAAGGTTTCTCTCCTCCACACTGCCTGTGGAGCTTTTTTCCCTATTGTTAGGTTTTAGTGAGTTTTTCCTTACCTTCGCGTGGGGTATGTCTGGGAGTGCTTGCATTCTTTCATTTATTTGCATTCATCTAAAAAATGTTTGGACCTTATGGTGTTCTTGTTCTGTTCTTGACTTATTGTTATGTTGACTTGTTTAAAGAAGACCTGTACGGCCCATGGGGACATTAACGTGTGTTGTCGGGCCCTATAAATAAATTTGATTTGATTTGATTTGATTTTCTGTATTTATTTATATTTTTTGAGAAATGGTAACTTGGTGATCCTTTTCTGTGAAATGGTCACACTTATCCAAATATGCTATTTATATGGAGAACAGTGCAGCTGCAACAGATAGCACTTTAGTGATCCTTTTCTGTATTTAAAAAGAAATACATGATTTTCAGTTTTTGAGAAATGGTCACACTTATCCAAATATGCTATTTTTATGGAAAAGAGTGCAGCTGCAACAGATAGCACTTTAGTGATAATTTTCTGTAATTTTATTTAAAGAAATATGCTATTTGATTTACTACTACAAGCAGTGTAATGTCAACAGTACTAAGCCATTTAGACCTGAAACACCTGTTAATAATGCATTATATAGCCTGCATATACACACAAATGTGTTTCCCGGTTTCTTAAATGAACATTATTTTGAAAGCAAGCACTTTTGTCATCATTTTAGCAAAAAAGACAGGACCGGAAAAGTCTTTATCGTATGTAGGGGTGCCCTGGAATATTTTATTGAACACTTGGCAGCAGAAAGGTTGAGAACCCCTGTACTAGTGGATCTACTATTGGATGGTTTTGTGAATAAATCTCCATTATGCTTCAATTACTGTGTGTTTATTGTATAGCAATAAGGTTGGGTGAATTGGGCCATTGTATAAAAGCATTACATCAGTTGAAGTTGTGTGTTATACTCATTAGATCACGCATAGGGGGGTCTAACGACCCTCCGCTGCGCGTCGGGCCTAACAACCACCCCTAGGCGTGATCTAATGAGTATAACACACTCCTGCGCGTGAGGTAATGCTTAATTGTATCCTGTACAATAAGGTTGGATGGTCCTCTCTGGCAGAGAGATTTGCACTGACATCTATTTCTATATGGAGCCATGATTGGACTGGACCTCTGCACCTCATCATACTGACTCCAATGATCACACTTCAAACTTCCAGAGTTGACACTGAACTTAGGAAACCAGCTTTTAGCTTCTGTGCCCCAGACTGTGGATCGTCCTGCAATGTACCTTAAAACTCAATACATTAGTATCCATTGTTCAGTTTAAATCCTTGATGACCAACCATTTCACCCCAGTCTGCAGTTGCTTTTAATTGTTTTATTGATTGGCTTTTCTTGTTTTTATATTTATATTAATTATGTGTTTGATTTTCTCAACATCATTGTAAATGAGAGCTTGCTCTCAGTGATCTTTTGAGATTAAATAAAGACTGAATTAAAATATACACATGGAAACATACACACATACATACTGTGGCAGATATCACCCCTCCTCTCATAGATATGTGAAGGATGGGAGATATTACTGTCACAGAAGGAGTGGAAACAATTAGTTAGCTGATTAGTACTGATAGAACACACCTGTGCATCATTAGTTCACCCACATATCACACGCACACACCCCAGACACACACACTACAAATACACTAGGTTAGTGAGAGGTGAGTTGAGTGGAGAGAGTGATTGTTGTATACGAAGTTTTGTAAGGTGAGAGGTAGTGAGAGGAGAGGTGAAGGCGAGAAGGTGTTCATTGTGTACTGGACCCTAGACTGGCTGAGAAACCCCCTTGTGTACTGACCCTGGACCGGACAACTACTCTGAGTATTGAACAATCCCTTTTTTTGTATGAGAGCCTGTTTTGTGTTTTGACCATCAGACTGTATTACGACCATTCTATTTTGCCCGTCAAACTATATTCTGCTATAATCAATACATATTCTTATTGATTGATATTGCACTTGTGTGGACATTTGAATTAGTTTGTTTTTGAACCGTGATGATTCTGAACACCACCAGGCTCGTACATACATACATACATACATACATACATACATACATACATACATACATACATACATACATACATACATACATACATACATACATACATACATACATACATACATACATAATTACATAATTACATACATAATTACATACACACATACATACATACTGTGGCAGATATCATCCCCCATCCCATGGCTACGTGGAGGTAGGGAGATACTACTGCCACGGGCAGATGAGAGTTAATTAGGGAGCTGATTAGGACTGATAGAACACACCTGTGCACCACATGATCACCCACATCCCACACACACACACAGAGACACCCATAGTTTAAAGCCCGAGGAGAGACAGAGAGAGATTGAGTGGAGGTGAGGAAGGAGCAGAGAGCAGAGAGAGAGAGTGTGATACGGAGTTTGTGAGGTGAGAGGTAGTTGAGAGGAGAGGTAAAAGCGAGAAGGTGTTCGTGGTATTGGACCCTGGACTGGCTGAGAAACCCCATTGTGAAACTGACCCTGGACCGGAAGACAAGCCCTGAGTATTGAACATTCCCTTTTTATATGAGAGCCTGATACGTGTTTTGACCCTGGACTGTTATTCGACTACTCTTAATTGCCCATCAGACTTTTGTGCTTATATTCAATAAATATATTTTATTTATTGAAATTGTGCTTGTGTGGAAAATTTAATTTGTTTGTTTTGAACTGTGTCGAGCCTGAACACCACCAGGCTCATCACAATACATATATACATACATACATGCATACATACATACATACATACATACATACATACATACATACATACATACATACATACATACATACATACATACATACATACATACATACATACATACATACATGCATGCATACATACATACATACATACATACATACATACATACATACATACATACATACATACATACATACATACATACATACATACATACATGCATGCATGCATGCATGCATGCATACATACATACATACATACATACATACATACATACATACATACATACATACATACATACATACATACATACATACATACATACATACATACATGCATACATACATACATACATACATACATACATACATACATACATACATACATACATACATACATACATGCATGCATACATTTCAGTTCAGTTCAGTTCAGAGTTTTTATTTGCCACATGGAATAATACAATCATAGTTTCTTCATTAAAAAATCATAAATAGCCATTCCATGGACAAAAGGAGCAGGAAGAAGAATAAATCTTATAATTACCTGCCCCTTATTCCTAAACTAACATGTATTTTCTTAATGGTCGGCGTATAACCTTATTTACACAAATAATCATTTATACCATTATAAAAGAAACACAATCCACAGTTAAACAAGAACAATTTAAATAATAATAATAATGATAAAGAATAAAAAAGAAAAGAAAGAGAAGAGAAAAAAAAAGATCTCACTATTCAGATCACATTTTGATTTTCATACTGACTAAATATTTTTTTTTTATACATTTTTTTGAATTGATAAACACTGTTACATCCCTTAAGCTCGCTATGGAGAGAATTCCATAACTTTACACCAATAACTGAAGGACACATCTGTTTAAGTGTGGTACGTGCAAACTGATGTTTAAAATTGTATTTTCTCCTACTAAACTCACTTTCTAAATGAAAAAGATTTTGTAGTTTTTCTGGCAGTGTATTATTTCTTGCCCTAAACATAATTAACATTGTTTGAAACTTAACCATGTCTTCAAGTTTAATTATTCTAGATTTAATAAATAATATATTTGTGTGTTCTCGATAACTCACTTTATGTGTGATTCGTACAGCCCTCTTCTGTAGTATATATAATGGTTTTATATTTGTCCCATAAGTATTCCCCCATACTTCAACACAATAACTGATATAAGGTGAGATGAGTGAGCAGTAGAGTGTTCTCATTGCCTCATACTCTAACACATCCTTTACTTTATTCATAACAAAAATACTC
>NC_140166.1:120861856-120956856 GCF_963971535.1 Notolepis coatsorum
CAATAACAAAAAAGAAAAACAACTCAATCTGCATGTTCGAAAAGGAGTAGGAAGAAGTATACACTTATTTAATCCTACCCCTTTTCCACTACTCAAATGAGTGTACTATTTTAAACATAAAAAAGAAAAAAAAAATATATATATATACAGTATATGCAAAACAAAAAACAAAAACTATATATGTATAAAATAAAATAAAATAGAAAACAAAATAAAAATGTAAACACCCGTGAATATCAAGTCCCTTCCTCATCCCTGTACCTTGTGAACATAATTTCCTTATACATCAGTTTGAATTGTCTCATGTTTGGACATTGCTTTAGCACCACATTTAGACTGTTCCACAGTTTCACTCCACATATTGAGATGCAGTGTTTTCTCATGGTAGTGCGTACGTTTAGCACCTTTAAATTGTGTTCTCCCCTCAGATTATAACCCCCCTCCCTATCAAAGAACAATTATTGAATGTTTCTTGGAAGTGCATGACTTTTTGTTTTATACATTAATTGTGCCGTTTTAAATTCCACAAGATCATTTAACTTCAATGTCTTTGACTCCAGAAACAATATGTTAGTGTGATCACGATAACCTGCAATGTGAACTATCCTTATGGCCCTTTTTTGGAGTATAAAAAGTGGTTGTAGTGTAGACTTATAATTGTTTCCCCAGACTTCAGCACAGTAATTTAAATATGGTAAAACTAGTGAACAGTAGAGAATGTAGAGTGATTTTCTATCCAGGATGTGCTTTACTTTACTCATGACTGAAATGCTTCGTGAGAGTTTAGATTGGACATGTTTTATGTGAGGTTTCCAACAGATTTTATGGTCTATTATTACACCTAGGAATTTATTTTCATAAACTCTTTCAATAATCACATCATTTATTTGAACTTGTACCTGAGTATCCAATCTACAGTTTCCAAACAACATAATTTTAGTTTTGCTCAAGTTCAATGATAATTTGTTTCTATCAAACCATTCCTTCAATTTCTTCATTTCAGATGTGATGACCTCTAAAAGCTGCTGGACATTCTCACCAGAAAAAAAAAGATTAGTGTCATCCGCAAATAAAATAGATTTAAATATATTGGATACTTTACATATCTCGTTAATGTACAAGATGAACAGTTTTGGACCCAACACTGACCCCTGGGGGACACCACAAGAAATGTCCAAACATTCAGATTTATAATCTCTCATTGTCACAAATTGTTGTCTTTTATTTAGATAGCTTCTCACCCAGTCCAATACTACCCCCCTGATCCCATATCTCTCCAATTTCCTGATTAATATATCATGATTAATAGTATCAAATGATTTTTTTAGGTCAATGAATACTCCAGCTACATGTTTTTTTTGATCTATGGAATTTGTGATTTTTTCAATGAGTTCTATTAACGCTAGTGATGTTGTGTTCTGAATCCATACTGGCTATCGGTGAGTAAATTATGTTTATCAATGAATTTATCTAATCTGTTGTTGAAGAGTTTTTCTAATATTTTTGAAAACTGAGGAAGTAGAGAAACAGGCCTATAATTTGTGAAGTGGTGTTTATCTCCAGTCTTGAACAGAGGTATGAATTTTGCTATTTTCATTTTATTCGGAAATCGACCAGTTTTGAATGATAAATTGCAGATGTGCGTGAGTGGTTTTGAAATCCCACTAATGACATTTTTTACTATTTTCATATCTATTTCATTACTGTCTGTAGATGTCTTGTTTTTACATTTATTAGTAGTTTCTATAATTTCATTTTCATCTACCGCTTCCAGAAACATTGAACTAGGATTTCTTTCAATGTAATTGTCTTTTATGTCTTCAGGAGTCACTGGATCTGGGATTTTCCCGCTAATTCTGGTCCAATATTTACAAAAAATGTATTAAAGTTGTTAACCACATCATCCATATTGCTAATAGTTTGATCCTTTTCCATAAAATACTGAGGATAGTTTATTTGTCTTGATCCATTCCTGATAATACCATTTAATATCTTCCAAACACTTTTAATATTATATTTGTTGTTATCTAATATTCTACTATAATGATCATTCTTACATCTTCTCATAATATTAGTCAACTTGTTTTTATATTTCTTATATTTATTTTCTGCCTCTTTAGTTCTATGTTTTATAAATTCTCTATATAGTGTATTTTTCTTTTTACATGCATTCTGTAATCCCCTTGTGATCCATGGGCTGTCTGAGTGTTTATGTTTACTGCTATATTCTTTTATTGGACAATGTTTGTGATATAGTAAGTTAAATATAGATAAGAATGTTTCATATGCTTTATCAGTGTCATCCTCTTTATATACTATCTCCCAATTTTGTAGTAGCAAATCATTTTTGAAAGCATTCATTGATTCTTCAGTCCTTACTCGTTTAAATTGTAGTTTATTGTCCTGCTTGTTTTCTGTGTAGTTGTTGTCATAAACTGTAAAAACTGGTAAATGGTCGCTGATGTCATTTATTAGTAATCCACTCACTGTATTGTTTTCTATAATGTTCGTAAATATATTGTCTATCAGAGTGGCACAATGGGATGTGATTCGGCTGGGTCTTGTGATTTTTGGATAAAGGCTCAAACTATACAATGTGTTGATGAATTCCTCAGTCATTTTATGTTTGTTTGGATTTAAAAGATCAATGTTAAAATCCCCACAGATGAAAATAACCTTTTGATTATTGTTTATATACATTTCTTCCATCCAGTCCTTGAAAACTTCAATATTCGAACCTGGTGCTCTATATATACAGCTCACAATTATATTTTTCTTTTTTTCTACACATATTTCTATTGTTATACATTCTAATAAATTATCAATCACATTTGTCATTTTTTCTACAATCTTATAATTCAAGTTATTATCCACATACACAGCCACTCCTCCTCCACTCTTATTTTTTCTGTTCATATAGTTGAGTTCATATCCGACCATTTCAAAATCCATTCCCTTTTCCTCGTTCATCCAAGTTTCTGAAATGGCAATTATGTTAAATGGTTGTGTAAACTGGTTTAAGTATTCCTTAATGCTGTTAAAGTTTGCATACAGACTTCTTGAATTGAAGTGAATTATTGATAGTTTGTTAACTGTCTTAATTGTCCTGTTGTACTGATCTTCAGTATAGTAGCAGCATTTGTCGTTGATGTTGAAGAATAGATTATTGGCTAGGCTGGGCATGATACAGTCAACATATAGCAAGAGAGAGAGCGAGAGAGAGCTCCCGTTCTACAGTCAATATACAGTGTTATCGCTGCACAGACCCGGCAATGTTGCATGGGTGTTAAGTGGAAGGAAAGCCGACTTCGGCCAATTTATTTTAAATCCCGATAAATCACCAAAGTTCTCTATCAACTTGAGTAGATGAGGCAATGTGGTGTTGGGGCTTTGCATGAACAATATTACGTCGTCCGCATATAAACTAATTTTATGTTGTGTGCCCTTGATTACGATTGGTTCTATGTATTGGGATTGTCTTATATATTGTGCTAAAGGCTCTAATGATAGATCGAATAGTCCGGGACTAAGAGGGCAACCCTGTCTGGCTGAGCGTGATACCGGAAAGATTTTGGAGATGAATGTACCTGTTGTAATCATGTAAGATGTGTTTGAATCTTAAAAATAACAATTGTACTGAATTCCTTGGGTCAAACTTGTTTGGGAAAATGTTTTAATTTGTCTCCATATGTTGTTAACTTCAAAAGTTAGGCTGTTTTCTTTTTCTTATTTTTCAGGTTTTGGTTCAGGATAGGTGTAATAAAGGGTTAAAAATAAACCCCATGGGACATTATTCCAACCGGTTACCTGTCAGAATCTTAAAATAGACACTTCAAGGATTAATAAAAAAACAGGTGGTGAAAAAAATCCACCCTATGCTTCCATTCTAGACTATAGTGGCTGTTCTGTAATAATAGGAGCCTAATACTGCTCTTCTAATTTAAGGCTCACAATGACCTGTAACAATGAAATAGTATAGGCATATTATACATTTCCTGAATCCTTATGGTCCTGAGAGTGTTGTAGATTTTGTATTTTGTGTCCCTGTTGCTCCTAGATGACACAAGGCTAAAAGATAGTATATCATTTAGGCGAAAATCGTGTAGAAACTTGTGTTGTTGACTGTTCAAAGAGCTCCAGTGACCTCTATATTGTTCAGAAAGATTCACATCTTAGCTTGAATGAAAGATTCCATAGTCCCCTTTAAAATGATACCAAACACAATATTGTGGAACATTGACAGATGTCCTCTACATGAGTCTAAAGCAGGATATGCACCAGCATCTGAAATGCGATTTCCTGAGGGGGTGGGTATACTTCATGACTTGATAATTATGATAAAGCTACCACTCTGGAAGGGCTATCATACAAAAATATCATCTACAGACATAGATCTTTGAACAAATTATATGTACGTTTATTCACCCTGAGTGGCACCGATATCTGGTCTGGCCCATGGACTAATGCCCCTGACCCTCCACCAGAGCAAGGCCAGAGAGAGAGAGAGAGAGAGAGAGAGAGAGAGAGAGAGAGAGAGAGAGAGAGAGAGAGAGAGAGAGAGAGAGAGAGAGACACATTGGAAAGAAACAACCCAAAACCAGAGCAAATTGAAATGCTATTTGGCCCTAAACAGAGAGTACACAGTGGCAGAATACCTGAGCACTGTGACTGACCCACTACTAAGAAGATCCTTGACTAGGTACAGACTCAGCGAGCACAGCCTAGCCATCGAGAAAGGCCGCCATAGGCAGACCTGGCTCCCAAGCGAAGACAGACCCACTGCACACAAGATGAGGTGGAAACCGAGCTCCACTTCTTAACAACCTGCCCACTATACCAAGACATACTTCCCACAAATTGCAAACACCCAAAGAGACTTTGAAAACATCGACAATAACTCAAAACTCCCATACCTACTGAGAGAAATACAAGAATGTGAAATAAAGCCCATTTGAATTGAAGAGAGATAGATAGAGCATGTCTGTGTGTGTTAGAAAGAGAGAGATAGAGAGAGAGCATGTCTGTTTGTGTGTGTGTGTTAGAGAGAGAGCATGTATATGTGTGTTAGAAAGAGAGAGAAATATATAGAGAGAGAGCATGTCATTTTGTGTGTTAGAGAGAGATATAGAGCATGTCTGTGTGTGTTAGAAAGAGAGAGAGAGAGAGAGAGAGAGAGAGAGAGAGAGAGAGAGAGCATGTGTGTTTGTGTGTTAGAGAGAGAGAGCATGTATGTGTGTGTGTGTGTGTGTGTTAGAGAGAGAGCATGTATGAGAGAGATAAGCAAAGATGAGCCCCTAAAGGATATTCAACTTTTAATGGAAGAACAAAACAGAAGGAAAAGATAACTTCACAAAGGCAACATGAATATACATAGATCCAAAAGGACAAAGATCAACACTTAAATCCAAAGAGAAGAGGGTCTATACCAGAGAAAACAAAGTAGCAAGGAAATTTGTGCCGCGGCTACCATCTTGGGGACTAACTTTCATAGTGATTTTTGGGAAGGTATACACCCCTGCTTCTAGAAAATATGTGATAGCAATGCAGCAGTTGCCTCCAAATGTGTGCTATCACATGTTTTATAACACTACCAAGCATATTTTTCAGGCCTCCTGTCCGAAATTACATGCCCCAAATTAATCATGATAGCTCCTGAACCATAAGGCCTATATGCATGTTTCTGGTCTCCTTTGATAGGTAACAAGCTAGGACATATGAATCCAGTGTAAGTAAACCACATCTATTACCATTCCAGAGTAAATGGAGATACAATGAAGGAAAACATCATATTTTTACCCTAACCTGGTACATAATCTTAATTTAAAAGGCAATATGACCATTATAACCAATATTCCATGGATAATAATGCAACTGTATGTGTTCTCCTACTCCTTGACTACAAATCTAACTCTGGATGTGATGAAAATACACTAAAAATACAACATTTAATACAATTTATAAAGATATCCCATTTGATCCATGGACATGACTTTTCAAGGCTGTCTAGATCTATAATTATTGTCATCTGACTCCACCCACCCATATGAACAAACATTTGATTGGATGTCTATAAGCCAACCACTGTTCTAACATCATCTAAAGTGGACTGCATTAGAGCCTTCTTTCAGCAAGCATGGACGATCGTGATCCTAGGAGAAAGCGTAAAGAACATTTTAATCAATTAATCATGTGTTAACATGTTACTGTGCGGGTTAAGAGGTTAAGCTGTTACTGTGCAGGTTAAGAGGTTATTCAACTTGAACGTAAACACACAGGTGATTTTTTCATCAGCAATGTTAGTGATTATTTTTTTTTGTTTTTTAGTTTCATGTACTATGGTGAGAGAGACGAGTAGAGTAGATTTAGATCTGGAGTAGCTGAATCAATTTGCATCAGAATGGAGAGCCATACACACAGAGATTCTATGAAACAGTGTATCATACACCAGGACACATCAAAAGAAGATGATGACCATTTAGTTAGTCCTCAAGACTATACATCCTGGGAAACATTACTTGAAGCAGCCAAAGTGAGAAAGTATGCCCCTATTTTAGATGTTGCGCAAGAACTTGGAGAAAAAGAAGTCCCAAGAATCTACTATCACGGAAAATGCTGAAGCCTATTCACCATGAAGAGAGACTTAGAGACTCTGAAAAGGAAAGTCAAAGACAGCATTACTGATGATGCTGGTGATACATCAAAAAGGCCAAGGAGGAGATCTTCATCAGAAGCAAGAGTGTATGATAAAATCTGCATTTTTTGTGATAGGATGAAGAAGGTTCTAAAGGGCTCCCAGGTGCGTGAAAAGCTGTACAAGCTTTACAACTCAGAGCTGACCAAACACTACGAGAATGTGCAACCCAAAATGGAGATGAAAAGATTCTAGCAGTAACAAGCAGAGACATAGTAGCTGCAGAGGCGCACTATCATCGTGCATGCTATAAGGATTACACCAGAATGAAGAAAAAGGCACCTGAGTATGAAGAAACAGATAGTGATGAACTGTATAAAAGGATTGAAAGGGAAGCCTATAAAGACCTTTTCAATTATATCAGAACTGATATCATACCCAACAAGATGATTGTACAAGTCACTTCTTTGGTCACGAAACTTGAATCTTTCATGCTATCTGGTGGAGTTACACTCAGGCAAGATTCTACAAGGAATCACATTCGTAGGAAACTTGAATCTGAGCTGGGCAATTCAGTAGATATATTTGCAGATGACAAAGGAAAATTGTTGATGGTTCCTAAAAGTGTATCCTTAAGGGACATTGTCTTGGAAAATCAAACTCTACAGAGGGAGCTCAAAGTTTGGAGGGCCAAGTCAACCAATCTCAACAAGATCATAGATCAAACTTCATCATATATCAGATCAATCATTAGACAGGAGATGACTGTGACTCCCTGGCCCTTCCACCCATCTGATGTGAAAGATAGATATGCTCATATGTCCATACCAGAACAACTAGAACGGCTTCTTGTTGGACTGCTCACTGGAAATCCTGACACCAAAACTCAAACACAGAGTCAATGCTCTGGTTCAGTCATTTAGTCAGGACATAATTAGAGATGTTCCGATACCATTTTTTCCTTTCCGATCCGATTCCGATACCTAAGCTTTGGGTATCGGCCGATACCGATACGCATCCGATACCAGTGCATACAAAAAAAAAAAAAAAAGTATAAAAATTATATATATATATATTTTTTTACAGATACTGTTTTATATATACTGTTTTTTAGTAATAACTAGAAAGTAATGGTATTTATTCAACAGGTGATTGTATAGATTTGTATTAGTATCATTAATCAATGAGTATGGGGCTGCAGGACTGCAGATATACCCTACTCTAGATCCACTTGCTTTGCACTCGTTACCAAGTGGCTCTGCAGATATACCCTACTCAGTCAAGGCTCCGGTGAAGTAGCAGAGGAACTGTTGTGATTTTTGCACAATAAATATTCAACATTCTCTTTTGAGACTCCGCCTCAGACTCTTATCATTTGGCACTAAAAGCTAAACATTGTCGCCGATATGGCTGTCCGCAACATGTCATTAATTGTGTACGCGACGTGCAATTGTGCAATGACTACGTTAACGTGAGCTAGGTTAGCTAGCATAAGTTACCGGTATATGGAAAGACCATAGAAGACTGTAACGTTACTGGTGACATTGTGATTTAACTTGGAATACTCCTTTGCCAACTTGCTGTACTTTGCTTGCAGGTCTGCAGCCATTATTGCTGGATTATGAATATCCCCAACTTTAGCCAAGGTAACGTCAAAGCTAGCTTTCGGTTAGCTGTTCACTGCTAATAACACCAGCCACCAAGCGAACTCATCAGAGCTCCCCGTCAACAGCGCTCTGTCGGGACGATGGCATTTTAAGAAAGTATCTGCTCTGCTGTTAAAATGACAAATGGCAATTGACACTTTAATTCACGGTCGATTAAGCACGTTTGTTTTATAATGCTCACTCAGCGAGTAGGGTATATCTACAGAGCCCAACGTCCGCAGTGTTGTTGATAAATTACGTCATATGGTATCGGAGCGCAACATTAGAGGGTACTCGCCGATACCGATACCAGCATTTTAGGCAGTATCGGCGGCATTTCCGATACTGGTATCGGTATTGGAACAACTCTAGACATAATATATGCTGTGACATGTGGTCAACACAAACCACCAAAGCACCTTCTTCTTCCTTATGCAGTAAAAACATTGACGGGTAACACTGAGCTCATCCAAACACTGAACAGGCTTGGGCATGGAGTCTCTTACTCCCAACTTGAAGAGAATGACACTGCTCTGTGTCTCCAAAAGCTAGCAACAGCCTCAAACCAGAGAGTTGTACTTCCAGCATCCATCAAGCCTCATGTCTTTACCAATCTTGCATGGGACAATATCGATAGACTTGAGGAAACTCACTGGAAAGGGCACATCACATAGAGTCAATGGCATAGTTGTACAGGCCAATGTCTATGGACCACAACTGCCAAGAGCTGAGCTTCCACACATTGAGAAACTGAAGCAGAGATCGGTCACCATTGAGGACCAAGAACTGGGAGTATATGTAGCAGGTGCGCGTGTGGGCCCACAGCCTCTCCCAACCAGGGAACACTGTGTCCAGGAAACCAAGGAAGCTGCTCTTCTTGCCTGCAAGAAGAACCTGGTGTGGGCACTTGCAAGGAAAACAGATAAAGAGAATCAGACAATCCCAAGCTGGACTGGTTTTAATATCAGCACCAGGGACCAAGAACCAATCTCACAAGATATAGTTGGGTATCTGCCAACCATCAATTCACCAGCCACACAGTTGACCACAGTGTTTGAAATCCTGAATCAATCAGAGATAATCAGGAAGGAACTGCATCTAGAAACAATTGTGGTAGTCATGGATCAAGCACTCTAGGCGAAAGCCACTGAAATAGCCTGGAAGCACAAAGAGTGCTTCTCCAACATTCTTCTCAGAATGGGGACATTCCATACCATATGTAATGCCTTAGCCATCCTAGGAAAGCGATTTCGGGATGCTGGTCTAAAAGACATATGCATAGAGGCTGGAATTGTCGCAGAGGGTTTGGTCAATGGAGTCCTTGATGGTAAACACTATAACCTGTCAGGGTCCACAAGTACATCTATGAAGCACTGATGAGACTCGCATGGGCAGAGTTCACACCGTGGGTTGAGGACAGCATTCGAGAGAAGAGTGGGATGATAAAATCACTCTTGGACAATGTGAAAGACATGGCCAGTGACTTGAACCAACAGACGGCGAACAATCTGCTGCAAAGTCCTCTCTTAGCTGAGCTGATAACCCTGTGGACAGACTTTCTGGAACACCTCCGTCACAACAATGGAGAGCTTTCTGCATTCTGGATGTCATACATTGACATGGTAGAGGACGTAAGACTTGGCCTTCTGCGTGCCTCTCGGGAGGGGGACTGGGAGTTGCACCTCCATGCTATAAGAAGCATGATCCGATGTTGCTTTGCCTATGATAAGATAAATTATGCCAGGTACCTGTCCCCTTACTTTGCTCAGATGACAAACCTCCCAGAGAAGCATCCTTCTGTGTATGAGGCCTTCAAGGCAGGCCAATTCTCAGTGCAGCTGTCAAGTAACAACCCCTTTGGACAGATCCCTGTGGACCAGGCTACTGAAGGCACAGTTAACAAAGACACACAGACTCCTGGAGGCACAACACGGTTCAACCTGAATGCCGGAGCTGTCAAGCGCCACTACATAACAGCTGAGCACCGCAGTGAATTCCTGGGACAGTTAAGGGAGATGGTGCAAGGTAACAAATCAGAGGTTTGTCATGCGGAGCTACAGCGGCCAAGAATCCAGAAAGATGAGGAAGCAGTTTCAGCAGTGGTTAGCCTCATACAGGAATGGGTCAACCCATTTGCAGAGAAGCGGGACCTCATTAGAATCTCTACAGCAAAGACAGCCCCCAAGGAGATTGCCTCCGACCTGATGAATGCATATGAGATTGGTGAGCAATGCTATGCAATCTTCAAGGATGAGAGACTGGAGAAAGACCCACCAGCAAATAAATTCCATGACCCAATGAAAACGAACAGACTGAAAACATTCAGTGATATGTGCAAGAAGAAATAAGTTAAATCAAGTGGGAGGGCAATCATCTTAAAAGCAGACAGGTCTTTGTTTGGACGCATCATAGTGATGGCACAAGGGCACAGTCTACAGAGGATATCCTTTCTCATCCCCTTGGGCCATTGCCCTGGGCCCTGTCCACGCCAGACGGATTGCTGAGAAAGACCAATAAAGCGACTTTGGCCACGACTTTGCAGCAAAATGTAGCAGTAGCAGAGCAACTCACAGGGAACTCTGCTACAGTGGTTGATGGAATGAACTTGGTCCAAAGAGTGAAAGGTGATCAAGTTACTTTCAGAGATGTTGCCACAACAGTTCTGGGTATGGCTCTGAGGGAAGGCAGTCAGAGTAGCAGAATAGATGTTGTGTTTGACACATACAAGGAGAACTCTATCAAGAACAGTGAAAGATCTCTACGGGGTGAAGATACTGGTCATGAGTTGCAAGGTATCACAGGCAGTGGAGGAGCTTCCTGACCAAAGTCAGTAACAAAACTAGTCTCATTAGCTTTATAGTCGATGAATGGAGGAAGGCAGAGTACAGAGCAAAGCTACAAGACAAGATTCTGTATGCAACTGTGAATGACAAATGTTACAGAATCACATATCAGGACAGTGAGGAGGTGTCAGCTCTTCAATGCCAACAAGAAGAAGCAGATGGCCGCCTACTTCTCCATACTGCCCATGCCACAAGAGAGGGATACCCATCTGTAGTTATCTGCTCAGAAGACACAGATGTCTTTATCATGTCTTTAGCATTCTGTGACAAGATTGAGGCCCCATTGTTCCAGATGTGTGGCAGTAAATCCTGTGCACGGCTTGTGGACATCAGGAAGGTTACTGCCACTGTTGGCGTAGAGGTGTGTAGGGCTCTCATCGGGTTGCATGCAGGATGTGACACTGTAAGTGCTTTTGCAGGCAAAGGGAAGACAATTAAGTGCCCTAAAAATTCTGACCAGCAACAGGCAAAATCAGGACATATTCTCAGAGTTCGGTCAGGAATGGGATCTCTCCCCAGAGCTGATGGACAAACTAGAAGCATTTACATGTTTCCTGTATGCCCCAAAAGCATCAACCACCAACGTCAATGAGCTCAGATATCACCTTTTCTGTGCCAAAAAAGGTGAACTTGAAAGTCATCAACTCCCACCATGCAAGGACTGCTTAACAAAACATGCACAGAGAGCCAACTACCAGGCTGGTATATGGAGAAGATGTTTGGAGAAGGACCCACAAGTGCCACGCCCTGTTGGCAGAGGCTGGAAGATGGAGAGAGAAGAGGAAGCTGAACAGTTGGTGGTGGACTGGATGGAAGGCCAGCCAGCACCCGATGCCGTCCTGGATCTACTGGCCTGTAACTGTCCAAAGAAATGTTCACTCCCAAGAAGTATGTGTTGCAAATGGCCTCAGGTGCACTGACATGTGTAGACTGGCAGACTGTGAGAACCAGGCATCCACCTCAGATAGTGTGGAAAGTTCTGATGAAGATGTGGAAGACATGGAAGACTTGGACAATTATTATGATTACTAGGTTATTAACAGTAAACCAATTGAGCCACCAACAGCGCCACGGATAGTGACTAAGAACTGTCTGTACTTTCCAAAATAAACAAATATTTTTCTGAAAACCAATAAGCATTATATCATTGTATAGGTCTAACTGGGCTGAAAACATTGATAGGTCACATGGCATAACACTATGTGGCCCTATATGAATGTTGAATATACATATTGATCAATAGTCATTGTTTTTTATTACGATTTCAATGTTTTGGGGAGATTTATGTTTTTGTAACATGGCAGTATTGAAATAAATAGTGTTTTGGAGTAAAATTACCAGCAAACAGTCAACATGTAAACGGTAACCATGGCCAAAACATTTACATCATCTGAGTATACCTTTTTAAACGGTATCATAAATGTTGTATTTTTTGTGTATTTTCATCACATCCAGAGTTAGATTTGTAGTCAAGGAGTAGGAGAATTTGGGGCATGTAATTTCGGACAGGAGGCCTGAAAGATATGCTTGGTAGTGTTATAAAAGCTGTGATAGCACACATTTGGAGGCAACTGCTGCATTGCTATCACATATCTTCTAGCAGCAGGGGTGTATACCTTCCCAAAAATCACTATGAAAGTTAGTCCCCCAAGATGGTAACGACCAACCCTACTGGCTCACGGCCTAATAGTGTATTTTTCTTTTTACATGCATTCTGTAATCCCCTTGTGATCCATGGGCTGTCTGAGTGTTTATGTTTACTGCTATATTCTTTTATTGGACAATGTTTGTGATATAGTAAGTTAAATATAGATAAGAATGTTTCATATGCTTTATCAGTGTCATCCTCTTTATATACTATCTCCCAATTTTGTAGTAGCAAATCATTTTTGAAAGCATTCATTGATTCTTCAGTCCTTACTCGTTTAAATTGTAGTTTATTGTCCTGCTTGTTTTCTGTGTAGTTGTTGTCATAAACTGTAAAAACTGGTAAATGGTCGCTGATGTCATTTATTAGTAATCCACTCACTGTATTGTTTTCTATAATGTTCGTAAATATATTGTCTATCAGAGTGGCACAATGGGATGTGATTCGGCTGGGTCTTGTGATTTTTGGATAAAGGCTCAAACTATACAATGTGTTGATGAATTCCTCAGTCATTTTATGTTTGTTTGGATTTAAAAGATCAATGTTAAAATCCCCACAGATGAAAATAACCTTTTGATTATTGTTTATATACATTTCTTCCATCCAGTCCTTGAAAACTTCAATATTCGAACCTGGTGCTCTATATATACAGCTCACAATTATATTTTTCTTTTTTTCTACACATATTTCTATTGTTATACATTCTAATAAATTATCAATCACATTTGTCATTTTTTCTACAATCTTATAATTCAAGTTATTATCCACATACACAGCCACTCCTCCTCCACTCTTATTTTTTCTGTTCATATAGTTGAGTTCATATCCGACCATTTCAAAATCCATTCCCTTTTCCTCGTTCATCCAAGTTTCTGAAATGGCAATTATGTTAAATGGTTGTGTAAACTGGTTTAAGTATTCCTTAATGCTGTTAAAGTTTGCGTACAGACTTCTTGAATTGAAGTGAATTATTGATAGTTTGTTAACTGTCTTAATTGTCCTGTTGTACTGATCTTCAGTATAGTAGCAGCATTTGTCGTTGATGTTGAAGAATAGATTATTGGCTAGGCTGGGCATGATACAGTCAACATATAGCAAGAGAGAGAGCGAGAGAGAGCTCCCGTTCTACAGTCAATATACAGTGTTATCGCTGCACAGACCCGGCAATGTTGCATGGGTGTTAAGTGGAAGGAAAGCCGACTTCGGCCAATTTATTTTAAATCCCGATAAATCACCAAAGTTCTCTATCAACTTGAGTAGATGAGGCAATGTGGTGTTGGGGCTTTGCATGAACAATATTACGTCGTCCGCATATAAACTAATTTTATGTTGTGTGCCCTTGATTACGATTGGTTCTATGTATTGGGATTGTCTTATATATTGTGCTAAAGGCTCTAATGATAGATCGAATAGTCCGGGACTAAGAGGGCAACCCTGTCTGGCTGAGCGTGATACCGGAAAGATTTTGGAGATGAATGTACCTGTTGTAATCATGTAAGATGTGTTTGAATCTTAAAAATAACAATTGTACTGAATTCCTTGGGTCAAACTTGTTTGGGAAAATGTTTTAATTTGTCTCCATATGTTGTTAACTTCAAAAGTTAGGCTGTTTTCTTTTTCTTATTTTTCAGGTTTTGGTTCAGGATAGGTGTAATAAAGGGTTAAAAATAAACCCCATGGGACATTATTCCAACCGGTTACCTGTCAGAATCTTAAAATAGACACTTCAAGGATTAATAAAAAACAGGTGGTGAAAAAAAATCCACCCTATGCTTCCATTCTAGACTATAGTGGCTGTTCTGTAATAATAGGAGCCTAATACTGCTCTTCTAATTTAAGGCTCACAATGACCTGTAACAATGAAATAGTATAGGCATATTATACATTTCCTGAATCCTTATGGTCCTGAGAGTGTTGTAGATTTTGTATTTTGTGTCCCTGTTGCTCCTAGATGACACAAGGCTAAAAGATAGTATATCATTTAGGCGAAAATCGTGTAGAAACTTGTGTTGTTGACTGTTCAAAGAGCTCCAGTGACCTCTATATTGTTCAGAAAGATTCACATCTTAGCTTGAATGAAAGATTCCATAGTCCCCTTTAAAATGATACCAAACACAATATTGTGGAACATTGACAGATGTCCTCTACATGAGTCTAAAGCAGGATATGCACCAGCATCTGAAATGCGATTTCCTGAGGGGGTGGGTATACTTCATGACTTGATAATTATGATAAAGCTACCACTCTGGAAGGGCTATCATACAAAAATATCATCTACAGACATAGATCTTTGAACAAATTATATGTAAGTTTATTCACCCTGAGTGGCACCGATATCTGGTCTGGCCCATGGACACATTGGAAAGAAACAACCCAAAACCAGAGCAAATTGAAATGCTATTTGGCCCTAAACAGAGAGTACACAGTGGCAGAATACCTGAGCACTGTGACTGACCCACTACTAAGAAGATCCTTGACTAGGTACAGACTCAGCGAGCACAGCCTAGCCATCGAGAAAGGCCGCCATAGGCAGACCTGGCTCCCAAGCGAAGACAGACCCACTGCACACAAGATGAGGTGGAAACCGAGCTCCACTTCTTAACAACCTGCCCACTATACCAAGACATACTTCCCACAAATTGCAAACACCCAAAGAGACTTTGAAAACATCGACAATAACTCAAAACTCCCATACCTACTGAGAGAAATACAAGAATGTGAAATAAAGCCCATTTGAATTGAAGAGAGAGAGATAGATAGAGCATGTCTGTGTGTGTTAGAAAGAGAGAGATAGAGAGAGAGCATGTCTGTTTGTGTGTGTGTGTTAGAGAGAGAGCATGTATATGTGTGTTAGAAAGAGAGAGAAATATATAGAGAGAGAGCATGTCATTTTGTGTGTTAGAGAGAGATATAGAGCATGTCTGTGTGTGTTAGAAAGAGAGAGAGAGAGAGAGAGAGAGAGAGAGAGAGAGAGAGAGAGAGAGAGCATGTGTGTTTGTGTGTTAGAGAGAGAGAGCATGTATGTGTGTGTGTGTGTGTGTTAGAGAGAGAGCATGTATGAGAGAGATAAGCAAAGATGAGCCCCTAAAGGATATTCAACTTTTAATGGAAGAACAAAACAGAAGGAAAAGATAACTTCACAAAGGCAACATGAATATACATAGATCCAAAAGGACAAAGATCAACACTTAAATCCAAAGAGAAGAGGGTCTATACCAGAGAAAACAAAGTAGCAAGGAGCCAATGGCCGACATCAGCTAAATAGGCTAACTGCAAATAGAGTAGCCAGGTACTGACACCAGGCCACACACCGTTAGCTACTACAACAGCTAGCCGGCCCGTTTGGCTCCCGAGAGAGAGAGAGAGATATATCCACGGCGGGAATAGAATAGAGTGCATTAAAAACTCACCAAACGTCCAAGAGGATGGAGACAACCGCATGGAGTTGACGAAGTTCATGTGCCGAATGACCGTCCTCTTCATCTTGGCATAACAATGCTGCACGCGCTCTCTCTAGGTTAGCTAACGCTAGTTAGCCTTTAGCTAAGCTAGCTACTAGCCGACATCATCATGGCTATCCCGACTGAACCACACGTTAGCACTCGATATTATAACGTAGCTAAAGCTAACTAGCTGTCCCTGCCTTTAGCTAAGCCGACATGGCTAGCCTGACTGAACTGTCTAACATGCAACAACTTTCATCTTCAGTCCATCTGCCGAATGACCGTCCTCTTCGTTTTGGCTGGCATAACTAAGCATAACCTCCAAAGCTGCACGCGCGAAATAGTCAAACGCAGCTGACGCACGCCGGCGTACACATGATGTAACCCCTCCCTTCGTTGAAACCAATAGTATGTCTGCTGCAGAGCCCCAGAGCTCCAATAGTGAGTATGTCTGCTGCAGAGCCGCAGAGCCAGGAACATTCTACAAACGTGTCTAATGTGAAATATATAAGCATATAAGCAAAACTAGATTTTAGGTCTGTGATGAAAAAGGGCCTCGCGGGAAGGGGGGCCTCGCAAAAAATTGAAAAAAAAATAATAAAAAATAATAAAAAAAATAATAAATAAAATATATTTTCTTTTTCTTTTTTTTTCTTTTTTTTGTGCGAGGCCCCCCTTCCCGCGAGGCCCTGTGCGACCGCACTGCTCACACACCCCCTGAGGCGGCCCTGCACACACACACACAAAGAGAGACCGAGTGAGATAGAGACACATCTCACCTACGGGAGACTGCAATTCAACACTGGCCCCTGTAAATATCCTAACCCAACCCCCTCCAATGTACAGTCATTTACCTAGTATGGTTTTGTCAATAGTCCAATGTACAATTTTGTTTGTTTGTACAGAGTCTCCCCCCCCCCTCAATGTACAGTTTTGCTTGTCTATACAGTGTGCCCCCCCCCCCCCCCCCAACCACCTCCAATGTAAATTACCCAGTATGGTTGTCAATATCCCAGTGTACCCAACCCCCCCCCACCCAACCTCCTCCAATGTACAGTTTCTACGTCAAATGTATATACTCCCTTTTCTTGACTCCTTCTGTATCATAAACAGTACTGTATTTGCAAATCTGGTATGTCATAAATGTATAGATGTAGCAGTACTGACTATCTGTATGTCATGTATGTCATATATGTCCTGATGAATTGAAAATGGGGGACCCTGGTGGAAACAAGACGAAAGTCTTTCTCTGGTCTGCATCCCCTTAACAATTGTGTGTATTGAGCTGTACTGTATTGTACCCATTCTGCAATCTGTTAATAAAGTTTTCAATCAATCAATCAAACACACACACAAAGAGAGACAGAGAGAGAGAGACACACACACACACAAAGAGAGACAGAGTGAGAGAGAGACACACACACAAAGAGAGACAGAGAGAGAGAGACACACACACAAAGAGAGACAGAGTGAGAGAGACACACACACAAAGCGAGACAGAGTGAGAGAGAGACACACACACACACACAAAGATTGACAGAGTGAGAGAGACACACACAAAGAGAGACAGAGTGAGAGAGAGAGACACACAAAGAGAGACAGAGTGAGAGAGAGACACACACACACAAAGAGAGACAGAGAGAGAGAGACACACACAAAGAGAGACAGAGTGAGAGAGACACACACACAAAGCGAGACAGAGTGAGAGAGAGACATACACACACAAAGATAGTGAGTTAGATTAGATGGAAATAGAATGAAGGGGAGAAAGAGAGAGAAATAGAGAGAGAAGAAAAATGAGCGATACAGAGAAGACAGAGAGATAGAGGATAAGAGCGAAAGACAGAGTGAGAGGAAGAAAGAGACAGAGAGAGGGAAAGAATGAGAGAGAGGAAGAGAGAGACAGAGAGAAATAGAGAGGAAGAGAGATAAAGAGAGAGAGAGACAGAGGAAGAAGAAGAGAGACAGAGAAAGAGAGACAGAGAGAGACAGAGAGAAACAGAAAGAGGAAAAAGAGGAAAAGAGTAAAAGCCAAATTGGATTTATACCAAAACACCGCACAACCGATCATATTTACACCCTACATACCCTAATTGATAAACATATAAACCAAAATAAAACCAAAATATATGCCTGTTTTATTGACTTCCAAAAGGCTTTTGATTCTATTTGGCATACAGGACTGTTCTATAAAGTTATAGAGAGTGGTGTAGGGGGTAAAACATATGATATTATTAAATCAATGTACTCTGGTAATATGTGCAGCGTAAAAATTGGCAAAAAAAGAACAGAATTCTTTACCCAAGGGCGAGGCGTTCGTCAGGGCTGCAACCTCAGCCCGGCACTCTTCAATATCTATATTAATGAATTGGCTAATATACTAGAAAAGTCCTCTGCCCCCGGTGTAAGTCTCCACAATCGGGAAGTGAAATGCCTGCTCTTTGCAGATGACCTGGTTGTGTTGTCCCCCACAGCAGACGGCCTACAGCAGAGCCTGGACCTGCTAGAGCATTACTGTCAGACCTGGGCCCTGGCAGTAAACCCCAAAAAGACCAAAATAATGATATTCCAAAAAAGATCCAGATCTCAGGACGTCCTACCAAAGTTCTCAATTGGTACAAAACATGTAGAGTACTGCACACATTACACCTATTTAGGCCTAAAACTAAGTCCAACTGGACATTTTAAGGAAGCAGTCAATGAGCTGAGAGGGAAAGCACTCCGGGCTTTCTATGCCATAAAAAGAAATATACAAACATAAATACCAATTCGAATCTGGTTAAAATTAATTGAATGTGTTATTGAACCAATTGCACTCTATGGCAGTGAGGTGTGGGGTCCACTTACAGAGTTCTGTAAGATGATCCTACATGTCCAGAGGAAAACTACAAACAATGCATGCAGGGCAGAATTAGTTATTAATTAATTCATTATTATTAATTATTACCCACTAATACTAAAAATACAAAAAAGAGCAATTAACTTTTAGACACACCTAAAACGAAGTGACCCCCTCTCATACCATTATCAAGCCCTGCAGTGCCAAGAGCTGAGGAGCATCAGGAACCCCCTTACCCAGCTGGTCCTGAGGCTGAGTCCACAAACCTGCTCTCTTAACACACCTCAGGAACAGAACACGTCACCAATCAGAATAAATCAAATTACTACACAGCTAAAACAAAACTACATCACCTATTGGAAAACACAAACAAAAGCACAGAGCAAAATGCAGTGCTATCTGGCTCTAAATCGACAGTACACCATAGCAGATTATTTGAGCATGGTGACTGATCAACAACTAAAAAGAACCTTGACAAAATACAGACTGAGTGAGCACAGCCTCGCTGTTGAAAAGGGGAGGCACAGGAAAACCTGGCTTCCTGCAGAGCAAAGGCTGTGCTGTCATTGCACCCTCAGTGAGCCTGAAACTGAGTTGCACTTCCTCACCAAATGTGAAAAATATAAATATATTAGAGAAACGCATTTTAAAAAATTTGAATTTATAAAAAAAAGGCTTTCTCGCACTACCAGATACAGAAAAACTACCAGTCCTACTAGGGGAGGACTCAACAAGCTGTGAGCTAGCAGCAGCATATGTTGCTGCCTGCCACAAACTAAGGGACAGTGAGTGACAGTCACCTGACATGTTTACGCCGTAATACTTGATGTTTTATTTTACGATGTACTTCTATCTGTTTGTAATCCATGTTTAATATTGCTTTGGCAACATGTAGAAGTACGTCATGCCAATAAAGCCATTTGAATTGAATTGAATTGAATTGAAAGAGAGACAGAGTGAAAGAGAGATAGAGAAAGAGAGGGAGACAGAGAAACAAAAAGAGAGACAGAGGGAAGAGAGAGAGAGACAGAGATAAAGAGAGAGAGAGAGAGAGAGAGAGAGAGAGAGAGAGAGAGAGAGAGAGAGAGAGAGAGAGAGAGAGAGAGAGAGAGAGAGAGAGAGAGAAGGAGAGGGAGACAAAGAAACAAAAAGAAAGACAGAGAGAAGAGAGAGAGAAACAGAAAGAGGGAGATAGAGAGAAAGAGGGAGATAGAGAGAAAGAGAGGGAGACAGAGAAACAGAAAGAGAGACCGAGAGAAGAGAGAGAGAGACAGAGATAAAGAGAGAGAGAGAGAAAGAGAGGGAGACAAAGAAACAAAAAGAGAGACAGAGAGAAGAGAGAGAGAAACAGAAAGAGGGAGATAGAGAGAAAGAGGGAGATAGAGAGAAAGAGAGGGAGACAGAGAAACAGAAAGAGAGGAAGAGAGAAAGAGAGGGAGAAAGAGAGGGAGACAGATAAACAGAAAGAGGGAGATATAGATAAAGAGAGACAGGGAGAAAGAGAGGGAGACAGGGAGAAAGAGAGAGACAGAGAGAAAGAGAGACGAGGAGGGTTCAGAGATGTTAATGTCGACAGAACCCTTGCGAAAGCTTTTTGATGTCACTCGTCTTTTGAGGGACCACAGAAAGGCTGGGGGAGGTTTGGATGTAGTGCCAAGAACAACAAGCGAGGAGGCAGCTGTGTGCAAAGAGGAGGCGGGTCGGCGCAGGAATCAAAGATGGCCGACGAAGAAAGGAATATAGCATATCAAAGGAGGGGTCCTACGTAATTGGAGTTAGTCAGTGTCTTTAAATAAATTTACTTGGGCGGAGGCCACAGGCAGAAAATAAAACATATGAGCAAAGCGCCGCCGTACAGGCAGCACAGTGTAGACCGAGGAGGACTCAGAAAGCACTTCAGAGGAACACGTCGGACGTCTCTATTCTTGCGTCGCCAGACGTATCTCCACACTGCGCATTAGTGCTGTTCCACAGCAGGAGGAATGTCTGGCGGAAGCCATTATCGATGCGTACTGAGAACAGAAATAACTTTTCTGGACTGTTTTCTGTGCTTCTCAAAACTAATCACAGTCATCTAGGGCAGCGCTAAGCCCAAAATCCAACTTGTAAAATGTTTCTTTGTCAAAAATGTCCATCGTGAGAGAGTAGCTCGCTGGCCAGAAGACTTGTTGTTGTTGTTGTTGTTGTTCCCAGAGACGCATTTTGGGGAAAAAAGAAAGAAAAAGCAGCAGGGGAGGATGCTGACTGAAATACTGTCAGCCAATGGGAGGCTTATACATGCTGTCAACATCCTGTGAGTGAGACTAACAAGTATCTGAATTAATTAAAGGTTACAGTTTAGATTGACTTATGTCTGTGAAGAAAAAGTTTCAATTTTACAATTTAAACAAATATTTTTGACTTTGGTGCTATAGGAGGTATAGGGACGTATAGGGAACAGAAACACAGAATCTATTTTATTTTTAAATGTTCTCTCTGTTCTTTCATCCTTACCACCAACACAGCCAGCAGTGGCAGGGTGGTGTGTTGCTTACAAAGACTGTCTTGTAACCTGACGGCCATAGGTTTGTGACTTTGCCAAGGTGCTAATGAGGATCCTTGAGCAAGGCACCCAAACTCAAGGTACCCACCTGCTTCAAGGGCCCTGTAGATGGCTAACCCTGTGCGCTGAGCCCTCTGGTGAAATACCTACAGTATATGTATCTTTTATTCTGATCTCTTTTAGCCCAACTGGGCTGTTCCTTTAAAAGTACAACCTTAAACATAAAATCAGTACTTTAATACAAAAAGAATCAAAGAAAATGTGTACATTTTTATCCCCATACATTGTGCATTCAGGAGAAGTTTGTTTGTTGCTACAGACCCAGTGATTAATATTTAGTAGGTCCATCTGGAGGGCCTCCTCTACTGCTTCTGAACCACCAGCTACATACACAGTAGTGTCGTCAGCAAATACTGTAGCATGGTAAGTCATTCGTATAAAATGAAGTAGCGAAGTGCATCGAGGCAGCTGCCTTGCGGTACACCACACTTTACAAGATGTGAAAAGGGCGGCTAAGTGGCGCAGTGGGCAAGGCGCTCGCCACTAGTGCGCTCTCGGCATTGCTACCAGCTTGGCTGGTCATTCATACTAAACAAGATGTGAAAAGGAACATTTAATTTCAAACCTTTATTTCAACTCGTAAGACACTGAGGTTACCCTCATTTACAGCGACAACAAGCTTACAAAACAAAGTCACAGTTCATCAGCAGATTCAATCATAATATAGGCACAACAAATAAGAATAAACTATAAAAAGCAGTTACAAGTCGACACACAGTGCATACTTTTAAATGCAGCAAAAGAATAACGAACCTTCCGCTTCAGCATCAGTTGTGCATTCCAGGTGTTGGAAAATGACCCATCAATGAATGTAGATTTCACCCAGTTTAGTGCAGCTTTTTGGAAACCATAATGCGGAGGTTTCTCTAACAGTATATTATGATCGACCAGATGAAATCAATGAATAGAGCCCGATCTATATTACCTGTGTCCATCTGTCCCAGCACCTGGTCAGTCATGTCCACAAGAGCTGTATCAGTAGCATGTCCTCTTCTCATAGGTGGCCATAGCT
The DNA here is from genome assembly GCF_963971535.1 of Notolepis coatsorum. Lineage (NCBI taxonomy): Eukaryota > Metazoa > Chordata > Actinopteri > Aulopiformes > Paralepididae > Notolepis > Notolepis coatsorum. The sequence goes on from NC_140166.1 coordinate 120,884,521, forward strand.
ATGTTTCACCCATTTCAACCTAAACGGGCCCCACCCCGTATTTTGCGTTACAAAATACGATCGTTTTTCAGTGTTCTTACTCCATTACGCCGGGAGGGGAAACGGCCTCTTAACACTTTCAGTGCCCATAACGTCATATGCCGTTTTATCAGCCCAATGCCTGAATGCCCACGACGTGTATTAGCATTTTATTTTTTTATTAGCGATCTGATTTCATATTTCATCAACCGAGTCTCCCGTTGGTACAGCAGCTCCTCCAGCAGCTCAGAATGGAAAAAAGCGCCCCCTATCGTCTATCCCTGTGTAACTGCAGGTCAGTCGCTTAGATATGTAGAGGCGGAGCCAGCTGGCTCCTTGAGCTGGCAAGCTGTCTGCTCAACATGGAAGTCATCGCGGGACGGGAATCAGCCTGGAATATATATTCACAGTAGCCAATACTCAATCAATAAGCGTGATCGATTTTTGGAATGGCGATCAGGAATTGGAATGATCTTTTTGGAGAACATCTGATCTGAGGTAAGGAATCTATTTTACCAGTCTTGGGATAATCAGAGTTGTATTCGCTGAGATCTCAGCGTTTGCCCTATGTGTGATGTGTCTCTGTGTGCGCGATCGCTGATGAGGAAGTCAGAGAATCGATTTTTCAGCTCGCGGCCCCAGCGTGCATACGTACACATATACTATTGATAATCTAGCGTTTATTTGAAAACTATTCATAAATAGGCCGAAAAATTACAAAATGTTTGTGTATTCTAGAATATTCCAGTAAACGTCTTTTATTATGGAATATTTGTATTTTCCTTGAAAACGAGGGCTTTTCAAATGCTATAAAACGAAAATGAACCGATAAAAAAACAAGTTGTATAAATAATGCAGTGATGAATGGTCTCTCCCAGCGAAGAGACCATGTATCAAATACAGAGGTCGAGTGGCGCTACGCTTGCCAATTATGCTAACGTTAGGTAGCAGTACTGTTAACAGAGGTTCTATGAAGGAGCCGTCTGCCAATAAATATATTGTTACATCAAAGAACAAATATATTCATAAAATGGATCACCGTTCAACGCTATTGAAGATACCTGTGACTGTTAAGTACTTACAATTACTTTCCCTAAGGGTTAAGGTTAAGGTTATGGTTATGGTTAGTTTAACCCCTTAAACCTGATGGGCTCGGTACTGGGCTGAGATTAATTTCATGTCATAAATAGATCAATACAGTCCTTATTAATTAATGTTGAGTTTTTTTCCCAAATGTAGCCAAGAGTAAAGACCCGTTAAGGTAACAGTGTGGTTAAGGTTAAGGTTAGGGTTAAGATTATGGTTAGTTTAAGGTAAGAGTGTTGTTAAGGTTAGGGTTTGGGCGAGGCTATTAGAAAAGTATGTCTCTTTAGTCTTGAGGAAGAGGCACATGCTTCACATGCGAGTGCCCTGGGTTTGTTCCACAGCAGTGGAGCTCAAATGTTTTCTGAAAACGTTAAGTTTAAATTTTTTATATGCAATAATATGTACTTATTTGTAATACGTACACATTGTACATTTTTATAAATATACACACATACCAATTTCTTACTTCTATTATCCATCCTTCCTCCCTGATGGGGGATCCCCTTTGAATTGCCCATCTGAGGTTTCTCCCTTTTCTTTCTTATTGCTATAGGTCTCAGGAAGTTGTTCCTTATCTTCATTGGGGAAAGTCTGGTGGTGTAAAATTGTGGATTTTATGGTGTTTTTATTGTAGATCTATTGTGATGCTACTTGTTGATCTGCGAAGCCCGTCGAGGCAACTGGTTGTGATTTTGGGCTCTACAAATACATTTGACTTGACTTGGCTTGACATGTTCACATTACTGAACTATGATGGTTTTATATCAATCAGGATGAGCTCCTGAATATCAGCGACACCATGCCTGCAGACTTTTAAAGTGGATTTCCGCACTCCTTGTGGGATATGTTGATACACAGTCGGGGATTTGAAACTCAGAAAGGTATTTAAAGAGAAAGAAAATGACACATTCATAACTGAATAAATATACTGTCCTCAGAGGGAAACTGGATTCCTGGAACACTGTTTGAAGCCAGAAGGCTACCTAGAACGTTACTGTTGCTCCCTCTGTTTACACGGGAAGGGCCCACACTCCTGTTTACAATACATCCTACTGTACACAAAGAAGTATATTCTACAACCATGTTTGGTTCACACTGCCTCAGAGAGATGTTGTTTAGATTGATGGTGACACACTAGAAAATAATTTCAGAGCGATTGATCTACAAGTCATTTTTCATGCGAGAAAAAAATTATGGCAGCTTTGGCTCAACGACTTGGTGGAGGGGGGGTCCTCTCTGAGGGGGGTGAGTCCGAAAAGGTGGAGACAGGTGAAATAGAGGTGTAGAAATAGGAAAGAAGGCATGCATAGGTGTGAGTTTAAAAGGGGAGGGGGTGAGGAGAAAGGAAAGGTTCTAATAGAGAGAAAGAGAGAAAGAGAGAGAGAGAAACAAAGAGGGGATAGGAGGAAAAGACAAAAACACAGCGCTTATCAAGGAAGAGCAGAGTCGGGACGCTAAATATATAATCTCTCTGAAACAGTCCGTTCTGATTAGGTAGCCGTCAAGCAGTTACCTGTTGGTCTCCTCTCGCCTGAACTCTGCTCCTTTTAATCCTGCCCTCGGCTCTCCTCCACTCTCCCACTCACCTCCTTTCCTCCCTCGTTATGCTCCCTGTTCTCTTCTCTTCTCTTCTCTCTTCTCTTCTCTTCTCTTCTCTTCTCTTCTCTTCTCTTCTCTTCTCTTCTCTTCTCTTCTCTTCTCTTCTCTTGTTTTCTCTCCTCTTCTCTTCTCTTCTCTTGTCTTATTTTCTCTCCTCTTCTATTCTCTCCTCTCCTATTCTCTCCTCTTCTCCTCTCTTCTCTGAATCGTAATTATGCTGATAGGTGGTTCTATTGTGTACCTACAATCCTATATAGGTCAATGTTAATTATGCAGATAGGTGGGTATAGTGTGGACCTACAATCCATAAGTCAACGGCTGCAAGCTAGTCTAGTTTAGCACAAATTAATGGAAGTGGATACGGACCACTAGCCTAACAGCAATCCACTTCCAATAATTTGTGCTAAGCCAGGCTAGCTTGCAGCCAGATAGCTTTCTACTGAACGCACAGAGAGGAAACCGGTATCTATCTTTTCGTCTGATTCCGAAGAAGACGACGAGCATGTTTCCCATGATGTCGGCGTGTTCCTTTGGCCAAAAACGACGGAGCAGAGGAAAGTTGGGCTGGTCTGTTACAGCTACCCCTGCAAACTGCCATAAGTTCTATTTTCGCTCAAAATGTCACAAATCACACTGTTTACTTTCAGCTCCTCTCCTCCTCCTCCTCCTCCTCCTCCTCCTCCTCCTCCTCCTCCTCCTCCTCCTCTCTTCATCACATCATGAACTCCCTGCTGGTTTACAAGTGTGGAGTGAAAATAAAACGGGGTGAAAAAACACAGCTTTAGCACTTTTTTTGTGCTTACAAAGGCCCAATGAAGAATGGGATGGAGTGAGTTTACAGAAGTGATAATGAGACCCCCTTTTCAGTGATGAGAATCTCATTTGAAACTGCCCAGATTTCCCCTACAAAGACACCCGACACCCAGGACGGCCTGTTTCACATGCTTCCCTCAGAATGTGCTTTCACAGCCTCCCTCACTCCCGGAGTCTCTCTCTCTCGTTCTCCTCTTCCTCTCTCTCTCTATCTCTTTCTCCCTCTCTATCTTTCTCCCTCTCCCCTCTCTCTCTCCCTCCCTCCTCTCTCTCCCTCCCTCCTCTCTCTCTCTCTCTCTCTCTCTCTCTCTCTCTCTCTCTCTCTCTCTCTCTCTCTCTCTCTCTCTCTCTCTCTCTCTCTCTCTTCTCTGTGTACGTCTTACTGCTGTGTCCATCCTACCGTGCAGCTCCAACTGAATCCTCTTCAATCCCCTCCTCGATGCCTTCATGGAGGATCTCTCAAATTCACACACATGCGCGCGCGGACAGAAGCCGATTCACATACATAACCAAAACCAAACACTGTACACACAGACACTCGTCTGTTCGTCCGGGGCGTCCGCCATGACGCGTTTTCATACGGAAGTGGCATTTGAAATGGAATCTATCAGCCGCTTCTTGTGGTTATTCGGAGGAGAGAGAGCTGAGCCCCTACAAGGCTTTTCCGCCTAAAGGCCCCACTTAAAGCAAATTAGCATTTACCTTTCAACGCGTGCCAGATCATTAGGCAGGGACATTAAAACCAACCACCACAGCACCAGAGGGTGCCTGCATGAGCCACTGCCCAACGAGGAGCTGGATGGGGCTGCGCGCGAGGGGCGTGTGCACACACGCGCGTGTGTGTTTTATTCATACGTGCGCATTTGTGTGTGTTATTTACATGTGAGGACATGTGTGTAGGTGTTTTATTTATTTGTGTGCATGAGTGTGTGTGTTTTTTTATTTTATTTATTTATTCGCATGAATGTGTGTATGTTTGTGTGTGTGTAGGTGTGTCTGTGTGCATGTTTCTAAATGACCAGTAATGTGCTTGAGAATGTTTGCGTGTTTTTTTGTGTACTCGTGCATGTAGTATGTATGTGTTTGTGTGTGTGTTATTTACATGTGAGTATGTGTGTGTGTACGTGTTTTATTTATTTGTGTGTATGTGTGTATGTTTGCGTGTGTGTGTGTGTGCATGTTTCTAAATAACCATTAATGTGCTTGAGAATGTTTGTGTGTTATGTGTTTTTTTGTGTACTCGTGTGCACGCATCTGTGCGTGCATGTATGTGTTTGTGTGTGTGTTTTGGGTGACATCAAAGGCCCCAGCAGCCCATGCTTTTTGCCATGTGCCCAGAATCATTTGACTGGAGCAGATGCATCGTTAAAACACTGCTGGCCAGACTCTCACATTAGCATTTCAGGCCCATTCTCTTTACTGACGCTCCGAAAATGCCACAAACACACGAATACCCGCGGAAGGTGAGACATCCAGCCCGGGGGACGTCTGTCTTCTTCATATTCATATTTCTGTCTGCGACTTTCCGAGAGCCGTGTGAGTTTTGACAGGCGCGTGCGATTTTGGAAAGGAGTGATGTGGCGGTTTTGCGGATCATCCGGGCGTGTCCGGTGTGTGTGTGTGTGTGTGTGTGTGTGTGTGTGTGTGTGTGTGTGTGTGTGTGTGTGTGTGTGTGTGTGTGTGTGTGTGTGTGTGTGTGTGTGTGTGTGTGTGTGTGTGTGTGTGTGTGTGTGTGTGTGTGTGTGTGTGTGTGACTGTCCTAGCCATGGCAACCCAGCCCTTCTCATTAAATCAGCCTGTGTCTGGGGTCGGTCCTGGCCACATAGTGCACACTACACACACACACACACACACACACACACACACACACACACACACACACACACACACACACACTCAAGTCCATTATGCAGTTCTAGAAACACACGTACACATGTACACACAGAAACAAACACACACACACACATACATGTGCACATACTGTACACACACACACGGCCAGAGTGGCAGTGGGAGGACAGTAGGCCAGCGTTGGTTCTGTGATGTGAGGCCAGGGGAGAGACAGACCTCACCTTCTCCTTCTTCCTGCTGCTGGTTCAGCCTGGAAATACACACCAGATGGCTGAACGACAAGCTCTCCTCAGACCTCTGCTTCCCCTCTGCTTCCTTATGCATCTGTCTCTTTCTTTATGTGTCTCTGTCTCTTTCTTTATGTGTCTGTCTCTTTCTTTATGTATCTCTGTCTCCTTCTTTATGTGTCTCTGTCTCTTTCTTTATGTATCTGTCTCTTTCTTTATGTGTCTCTGTCTCTTTCTTTATGTGTCTCTGTCTCCTTCTTTATGTATCTCTGTCTCTTTCTTTATGTATCTGTCTCTTTCTTTATGTGTCTCTGTCTCTTTCTTTATGTATCTGTCTCTTTCTTTATGTGTCTCTGTCTCTTTCTTTATGTGTCTCTGTCTCTTTTTTTATGTATCTGTCTCTTTCTTTATGTGTCTCTGTCTCTTTCTTTATGTGTCTCTGTCTCTTTCTTTATGTATCTCTGTCTCTTTCTTTATGTCAAGTCAAGTCAAGAGTTTTAATTGTCACGGCATACAGGTATACAATGAAATGCGGCTGGTCTTGCCCGCGACGATGTGCAATACAGTGGTACAACATATAATAGAATCCAATAAAAATACAGTGGTACAACATATAATAGAATCCAATAAAAACAACAGTGCAATAAACAGGTAAAATGGTGTGACATCTCGGTATCTGTACATAGTATTTACAGAGCATATAGGACATGCTAGGTAGCTTTAGTAGTGCAATACACTGTTCCTGTTGTTATACTAATTTAAAGTGGCCTTTCCTCTTGGCCATAAGTGTGCGTGTGTGCGGCATGAGTGTTAAAGTGGCTGCTAGTGTGTGAGCGTGCTCAGCGTGCGTGTCGTGTGTGTGCTTGTGTGTGCTTGTGTGTGGATAGTTCAGTTTCTGTGGCTCTCAATGTTCATTGTTCAAGGCTCTGATGGCCTGGGGGAAGAAGCTGAGCCTAAGCCTCTCCGTCCTAGTAGCTGGGGTTCGCAGGCGTCTGCCTGACCTCAGCAGCTGGAACAGGCTGTTATTGGGGTGGTGGGGGTCTTTCATTATTCTGCAGGCTCTGGATTTGCACCTCTTGTTGTATAGAACCTGCAGGGTAGGTAGCGCAATACCCGTGGTACGCTCGGCTGAGCGCACCACTCTCTGTAGGGCCTTCTTGTCCTGTGCCGTGCTGTTTCCATACCAGGCAGTGATGTTTCCGGTCAAGATGCTCTCTACAGCTCCTGAGTAGAAGGACTGGAGTATCTTCCCCGATACTCTGAACTTCCTTAACTGTCTCAGGTGGTAGAGGCGCTGCTTCGCTTTCTTTACTACTGTGTCTATGTGTGTTGAGCATGTCAGATCCTCTGAGATGTGGACCCCCAGGTACTTGAAGCTGCTCACCCTGTCCACGGTAGCCCCGTTAATCATCAGTGGTGTGTGTGTCTCCTGCTGTCCTCTCCTATAATCCACGATCAGCTCCTTGGTTTTACCAATGTTCAGGAGCAGGCTGTTGTCCTGGCACCAACGTTCCAGTACCTCAACCTCCTCCCGGTAGGCCTTCTCGTCGTTGTCCGAGATCAGCCCCACCACCACCGTGTCGTCTGCGAACTTCACTATGGAGTTGGAGCTGAACTTGGCCACACAATCGTGTGTGTAGAGTGAGTACAGCAGGGGGCTTAGAACACAGCCCTGGGGGGACCCGATGCTCAGGGTGATGGTGTTGGAGGTCTGACCCCCCACCCTGACCGCCTGGGGTCTTTCACTCAGAAAGTCCAGTACCCAGGCGCTCAGGGCGGAGCTCAGACCTAGCTCGATCAGCTTGACCACCAGTCTGGTGGGGACTATGGTGTTGAACGCTGAGCTGTAGTCAATGAACAACAGTCTCACATAGCCCCCCTTCTGACGGTCAAGGTGGGAGAGAGTGCTGTGCAGTACCTGGGAGACCGCGTCGTCAGTGGACCTGTTTGTCCTGTATGCAAATTGCATAGGGTCCATATCACTGGGGAGGGAGGCACAAATGTGGTCCTTGACCAGCCTCTCGAAACATTTCATGACCACAGAGGTGAGTGCCACCGGTCTGTAGTCATTTGGACATGTTGGGGAGGGTTTCTTCGGTACAGGGATGATGGTAGACATCTTGAAGCAGGCAGGGACCACTGACTCCGCCAGGGATTGATTAAATATGGCGGTGAACACCGGGGCATGCTGGTTTGCACAGGACTTAAGTATGCGTCCTGTTATACCATCTGGGCCAGCAGCCTTCCTGGTGTTCACCTGCATAAATGCTCTTCTCATGTGCTCTTTATGTGTCTCTGTCTGTGCTGCTATACGCCCGCAGCTGGGGTGAAGGGATGGACAGGATGCCACTCAGTTGTCGAAAGCCTTTTTAATTTTTCTCCAACAGGTTACAAACCTTGAAACAAAACACACATTCAGTCAATAACCACCACAACACTACTATCATTCTGAAAACAAATCGCTTACTCTCACATCCACTCACCAATTGCCTCTCGTTCCCTTCTCTGGCTGTCAAATTCCCTGCAACTTCCTGTTTACAACTTTCACTGACACCACGTGACGTATCTCGACCAATTACAGCCCCACTCCTTGCTAAGGCCCCGGATCACACGTGAATTAAAAATACATCTCCATTCACAAAAACGCACAGCATAAAGCGCCTCCATACATCCGAAATGAAAACATAATTATAATCATAGCTCAACTACCACTAATAAACATTCACATAAACGCACAGCATAAAAAACAACACTTACATTAACTTATTTACAACACACAGAACTAAAGTGCACCTAAACTCCACCACCCCATAGAAAGCTACACTCCTCCCACTTGGTATCCTGGTCCTTAGACCCAAGGAGACCACAGATGAACACTCTCCCTTGGTGGTGGACACAAGCCTGTTCAGAGTTGACTCAGGGAATGCTACTCCCTTTTTAGCTGCCAAACAAAGTTCTCGGAAGGCGGCCCCAAGCTCCCATGCATCGAGGACAGACCACCCTCTTTTTGAAGATGAAGAAATGCCCCTTCAAGGACAAAAATGTCACATATTTATTTAGTTACAGCTTGAGTTTGAGATGTAATGTCTTCCATTTATTCTGTAAAACTGAAATCTCAGTTCCATTGCTAACAGGCTGTTGCTTTTCATGATCTTCAACCTTTTTCAACAGATCCTTTCTTACAACGAGAGCAGCTTGAAGTTTCTTCTCCATTGCATTTTTTTTCTTTAGATAGCTTGAAAAGCTCTGCTTTTAGATGGCCATTGTCCATCAGCTCACCAATTTCTGAAGTCAAGTGAATAGTTCCAGCTGTTTCAGAGAGCTTCTGTGCTCATATTCCATGCTTCCCAACTGTGCTATTAGACCATTGTTCTCTTCAGCATGTTTCAGCCTTTCAATTGAGGCAGAATCCATGACATGGGCAATGGCTGCATCATTCTCCTTCAGCTGTTGACTGAGTCCAGCAAGTAATTCCTTTCTTTGACTTATTTGAACGTTGATGCAGTTGATTTGCTCATCTTTGGCTTGCAATTCATTGTGTAGACAATGATGTTTGTTAACTGCCTCTCTCACTTTATCTGACTCCTTATGGAACTGTACGTGGAGATGCTCCACTTTCTCCTTCAGGACAGAGGCCCCTGTGAGTGGAGAAAGAGAGGATGAGGAGGAGTGTGCAGTGGATGGAGAGGGGGATGAAGAGGAGCGTGTGGAGGATGTGAGGGGAAAAGGAGGGGGAGTGAAGTAGGCCCGTGCTGTGATTATGACAGCCCCTTCACACTCATCATGGTGGATCTTCTCTCTCTCCTCAAGACTGTACTCAGTAATTTGCAACTGTGCTGTGACTTTATCTAATTCACTTTTTAAAGAATGAAACTCAGACTGATGACTTTCTTGTGACCGTTTCATCATAGTATGTAAAGAGGCCTTTTCTTCCTCTAATGCAACTAATTTCTCAGCCATGGTTAGCGACAAAATTGACAAATCTTTATCAGCACACTCTTTGCTTGCTTCAAGTGCTTGGCCTCCCACTCTGCTCTCTCTATGGCTCCACCTCGGATTCGCCACTTGTTCACCGCTCGGCGGACCCAGCTGATCCCCCCCCCCCAACAGAGCTTGGCCAAGCTGCTGAACTTCTCAGGTTTAGTAAGATTGATGATGGCTGCGCTCCAGAGCCTTTCCTCCCTTCCGGACTCGTTAGAGGGTTCTTTTCCTCCTTTCTCTGAGAGCCTGGGAGCCTTGTCAGCCTTGCTCAGAGACTTCTCGGACGAACTTGACGTTTTTTTCAGCTGGGCTCGAGTAAGAACCGCTGTGGATGCCCTCCTCTGAAGCTAACACACAGCCTCTCTGGCGTTGGGCAACACCAGGGTTTTGAGCGCCAGACTCGAAGCCTCACCAGATTGCTTGGGCTGACTTCTTTCACGCCTCCCACTTTGACCGGACTGAACCCATGGCTTGAGAGAGAAGCCTCGAGCGGGGAGGATCTCTTCCACTCCTCTCGTGACCGTGTCCAGTTTCTGAGCCCCTTTTTTTTGGAGTTTACCAGCTCGCAGGAGATCTCCTCCACCGCGATCGCTTTTGCTCTCATAGAGTGTGCAAAATGAGTCTTAGAGTTGTGGATTGACATCTCCATCTCCTCAAACAGATCAGGGTGCGTTCCCCCCAGAGTATTCCCTAGCGGGCCGTCCCACAGCACCAGGTCTCCCACTCTCTTCATCCGCTGTGGAGCAAGCCGACCCTCCCGGCGGCTGATCAAGAGCTCGATCTTTTCTGGCCGGACCAGCTCCTCTGTTTTGACCTCTGGGAAGAATCTTTTAAGCTGCTTCGGGATGACGACTCTGCCTGCTCGGGCGATTTCATCCAGGCAATTAACAGACTATCTGGTGGGGACTCCATGTGTCCTCTGAAAAATACGCATCCTGACCTTGAGCAGGTACCTTTCTGTCTTGACTCTCACTTTCATTCCACCAACTCCATGCACAAGCAACGTTATCTTCTCCCCTCTCAGTCTGAGTCTTTTGGCAGCTTGGTGGGTTATGTAGTTGGTGTCGGACGCAAGGTCTACTAGGGTCCCAATAGTTTGCCCTCCGTTTGTCATGACCTCCATGATCATCATAAGCACAGGCAATTTTTTTTACTGAGACTACCACCCTTACTGCTTGCGCTCATTGACACCGTTGTTTGGTTGGTGAATGCCCTTAAAATCTGGTCTGCTGCTTCGGGGGAGACGTTAGCAAGTGCCTTCTGTTGCTCGTCTGAGAGTGTTCCCGTGTTTACGCCGGTTGTTTCCACCCTTTGCTTTCCCATTCTCCTCTCCTCTCCTTTTTGCCCTCCTTCTGCAGAGCACATGAGGTAGTGGTGGTCGGAGGTCTCTCCCTTTTGGCAGCACTTCCTGCAAAGGAACCTGTCGCTGCATTCTCCATCCCTCTGATGGGATGTCAAACATCTCTGGCAGGCTTCATTCCTTTCGACGATGTCTCTCTTCTCAGCCAGACTGAGCGCTTTGAACCTTTTGCAGAAGAAAATCTTGCCTCCGTGTTCCTCATCTCCACACACTCTGCATTCTTCTCCAGTCGCAACCATACCTGTGGCTCGTGTGAACGTCTTCCACTCTGGCTTGCTTGGCTTCTCGAATACTTCCGAGGGTCTTAGCTGCACCAACGCCTCAAGGACTACTTCTTAATTTTTTAAGAATTTTAGGAGAGTGTCAAAGTGGCCTTCAGGGGTGACATCGTTCACAGGTGCAGCTTTAACCCTTAGGGGTCACGCTGGAGCTTTGAACCCGTCGGCGGACAACAAAAGAAATTAGAATCCCTCTTAAATGCTCAAAAAGGACATCTTTTCAGAAATCGATAAAAATAGAAAAATTGCCATTTCTAGTGCTTTGACATGTAAGGTATACGTCCCCCAACTTGCTAAACCTAATACGAATTGTAAATACGTTTAATTCTTGCTAGATGGCATGATTGTAATAATCTCCATTTGCGATAAGAACTACAATCGCGTCACGAAACGCACATACATGGACGCGCGCACACACACAATAGCGGCGTGTGCGCTGTGAATAGGTGTTACACTTACACCCCCGCAGAGGCGTGAGACTGGTATCAGAGCCTACCCCCCCATCCAAATTCTAAACATAATAATGTATGAATTATCTGTTGCAATAATATCCACGGGACTCGACTTTTTGCAGTCGTTTCTCCTCTCCTGCGTGAGGAGTCTGAGGACATTCGCGGACATTCTCTCAGATAAAAAAAAAAAAAGCTTACATACACATACACACACTCTCGCTCTCTCTCAATTCAAATGGGCTTTATTTAACATTAACTACTGTATGGCAGAGTGCGTCTGTGTATATGAGGTATGAATGATCACTGGCTGCTGTGTGACGAGTTTGCTCATCCGCGTTGTCGCGCTATATAAATCCAAGTCATTATTATTATTATTATTAAACACGGACCGCTTTAGTTGACAAAATTACATACATTTCGGGTCATTTCATAATAGCAGTGTGGACCAGCTCTGTAACCAGCTCTGTAACAAGTACAACGCATCTCGCTAGTTGACAGCTTACGCATGCACCCGCGCTGTAGTAAACACGGTGCTTTAGTTGACAGCGTTCGATGCGCTTTGTGAAGGAAAGATGACGTCGCCTCTCTCTCTCTCTCTCTCTCTCTCTCTCTCTCTCTCTCTCTCTCTCTCTCTCTGTCTGTCTGTCTGTCTGTCTGTCTGTCTGTCTGTCTGTCTGTCTGTCTGAGAACCCAGGTTGCTTTCTAACCTATATATATCTCTCTCCCTCTCTCTCTCCCTCTCTCTATCTATATCTCCCTATCTCCCTCTCTCTCCCTCCATCTCTCCTCTGTATCTCCCTCTCTGAGACTACTCCCGGTCTGAGTCATGTAAATCACAAATCATGTAAAACCCAGATTCGGCTCAAACAAGGGACTAAACACGTTTCGCAATTATGCCACAACAATGTGGAACGCCCTACCCAAAGCTGTAAAGGAATGTAAATCACTACCCACCTTTAAAAACACTCTCAAAGAACACCTACGGGAGACTGCAATTCAAAACTGGCCCCTACAAATGTCCTAACCCAGTTGTACAATAAAGACCAAGCATGGCTATTCCAATGTACAGCCCCACCCAACCCCACCCCACCTACCCAACCTCCTCCAATGTACAGTTTCCATGTCAAATGTATGTCAGTACTCCAATGTACAGTGTCCCCCCCCCCCTACCCAACCCCCCCACCTCCAATGTACAGCCCCACCCCACCTACCCAACCTCCCCCAATGCACAGTTTCTATGGCAAATTTGTAATGACTGTACCAGAATGTTTGATAGGACATTGATTGAAAACTATCGTCTCAAATTTGACAATTGATGGCTTATTTTGAAGGTATGAATCTGTAATTTTATATTATGTAACAAAAAAAAGGGGGAAATTCTCAGGAGGAGGAGCTATTTAGGTTAGACTATTTGTTGGGGTGTTGCTAATTGGGCAATTCAGTTAATTCTCCTCAGATCATTCATGATGGAACATAACGTGATGAAATCATGATATTGTGATACACAATTATATCTGAATTGGTAATAACAAGCACATAACTCGCATTTCTCAAAATATCTGATATATTGGAGGCTGTCGTGTCACAAGTGTTAATAATCTGGTAGATCCTGATGCCCATTTGGCCCAGTGCAGTTTCTAACAACCCACATGTCTGTTTCCATCAAGGCAGCCTACCTTCTGTAAGAGAATCGGCTGGGTTTTCATGGAAAAGCCATCCATTCTGGCTGCTCAGTCCTGATCCAGCTATAAAGACCACAACATATCTAAAGGCTCACTGTGCATTACACCTCATAGTCCACTGTCCATGTGCCTGACATTTAAGGTGTGTATGTGTGTGTGTTTTGTGTGTGTGTGTGTGTGTGTGTGTGTGTGTGTGTGTGTGTGTGTGTGTGTGTGTGTGTGTGTGTGTGTGTGTGTGTGTGTGTGTGTGTGTGTGTGTGTGTTTTCAAAATATATATCATTTGAATATTCATATAATATGTACACTTAAGTAAACACATTTAGATGGTAAATCAGACTACAGCTTTGCTATTATGGAACGAAATGTAAAATATTGTAATGTAATATATCAACAAGCTTAACAAAATAACTAATACTGTCTCATTCGCTAAATGCATCATGTAAAAGAGTTCAGTTTTATCAAAAGCCTTCTCACTATCTTTTTTTACCCCAGGAGGTGAAGAAATTCAAGCTATTGCGATGCTATAGCAATATAATAGTGCTAGCAATTGTTTTATCATTATAATACTTTTTAAACCGATGTAATACAGTTCTTAGCATAGCTATTGTGTTATTTTGTTAGATGATAGTTTACTTTCTCAGAAATCTAACATTAGCTACTAGCTAGGCTTAGTCTATTCAAAATCATTAGATGTCTGTGGGGGGCGTATTACCCCAAAACAGGAGAGGCATCTTCCCTCAAAGGTCCTATTCTTACACTTTCATGGATGACAGTATGTCGGTTAGTATGTTGGGAGTTGGATGTGTGTCTGAAATCTTATACACCAGAAGGTCTTACAAGAGGGTACTACCAAAGTCTGTCTAGAGAGAAGATGGTTCACTCTGCTTCATTGTTGATAACAGGGACTAACAAGATGAACAAGATCTGTGCCCTATCTCTTTGAATGGGGAGTACTCCATATTTAGTGATAGAAAAATGCCTTTTCCCCCAAAGTAGACCAGCTTCTATGCATGCGCCACCTTCCTTGTGTGATATTCTATTCCAGTTGTCTTTGGTCTTGTTTTCTCTGGTTATGATCATGTTATTAGTGTGTGTGTGTAAAAAAACTAATAATATAATTATTATAAATGTCGCTCTCTCTCTCTCTCTCTCTCTCTTGAAATCTACAGTTACACATTTAGTATGTATTTAGTGAGGTAAATGAGTACAAGACATGTTTCACAGACACACACACACACATACACACACACACATACACAGACAGACAGACACACACACACATTTACATTTACACATTTACACATTACATTTACATCTAGTCTAGTTTGCTTATTTTTTTTTGATATGGTACAGTACTGTAGATACAGACACAGACACACACACACACAGAAACACACACAGGCTAGGCCTCCTGCTGGGTCCATTCACTGGAATAACAAAGGAATGACTGGGCCTTTGCTCAGGTGTGAAATGGTGCTAGTGACAATGATCACATTGAATTCTGGGAGTGTAGTTCTCTCATCAGATATCTGAATGAACTTGGATCTAGTTCAAAGTCCTATACTGAAAAGGTGTTAGGATTTTACCAGAATGTTTGATAGGACATTGATTGAAAACTATCGTCTCAAATTTGACAATTGATGGCTTATTTTGAAGGTATGAATCTGTAATTTTATATTATGTAACAAAAAAAAAGGGGGACATTCTCAGGAGGAGGAGCTATTTAGGTTAGACTTCTAAGGGTTAAAGGTGAGCCAGCTCCTCAGCTCACATTCAGGCAGTTTGCTTTCAATAGCTTTGATAACAAGTGGATTATTTATAGCTCCAATATTTCCTAAGTCTGTCAGGTCAGTAAGGGCCTTCTCAACAGCTTGGATAAGCTCTATTGTTTTTCTCGGCTGGTTACTTTTTGCCACCGGCAACTTCTCCAACTCTTCAATTATCTGAATAGCGATGGTGGTCTTATTCCCGAACCGGTTTTCAAGGACCCTAAACATGTCATGAGCTGTGTCGTAACTTGAGAGCCTAACGCCATTGATGATTCTCTCCTCCACACTGTCTAGTAGCTGGCATTTTTTTTACTTCAGCTGACCCAGATGGATCTCCCTGTCGCTGGAGGTTTTCCCAGTCTCTTCGCCAACGGTGAAAGTCTCTCATGCAACCATTGAACTTTGGTAGCTTTATTGGATGAAGGCGAACTCTCGGTATGGCTGCTTGTGAGCCTCCCGCTTCCAGGCTTGCTATGCTAGCGCTGTGTGCTACCTCCCATGCTTTCCGCTGCGCCTTGGCTAGCTCGGCACGCTCTTCTGCGGTGGCCTCTGCTATTACCAACTGGATCTCAGCTGCCTTTTCTCTGGCATCTGCGACCCTCTCCTCAGACCCAGCGGTAACTTTGGCTGCCTTTAGCCTGGTCTCGGCGGCTCTTTTCAATGGCTCTATCAGCCTGCTCTTTCTGGACCCTGCCGAATTCAACTACCCACCTTCGCCAGAGCTCAATTCTCTTGTCTTCCAGCACCTGCAGTTTCTTACTAAGCTCGCACGCAGCGCCTTCAGGGATCCACCCTTCCCAGACAGCTAGCAGACTTTCTGCCTTTGTGATGAGGGATTCCAAGAGTGTGATTTGTTCCTTACCATTGTCGTAGGTGATTATTTCCAGACTAACTTCTTCCGCACCTTTATAGCTTCTTTCTGCCCATCCAATGGCTGCTTTTAGCTCGGCCTCTGCATATCTTGACCAAACGTTGGAATGGATTGCCTGCTTCACCTCTGTTAATGTGGTATCACACTCTGTGGTTACCCTCTCCAAGTCTGCTTTGGCTTTCCCATCCACAGCATCCATGTTGCCTGCTTCATCTATCAGACAGGCCTCACAAACATAATTAGCTGCATGAAGCCTTTCTGCATCCTCAGAAAGGGATTTCCACTCACCTCTCAATTCTTCTCGCAGCATAGCTGGCGCCATTCGGAAAATGCTGTTGGCCCTTCTTGTGAAAGCTGCCTTCACTTTGGCCCTCTCTTTCTTTAATTGATCCATTTTATTTGACCTTGGATGCTAATTGAGTGTACCCGTACTCCTTTTCTAACTTGTGTCTTCCGCCCTCTCTAGCTGCCTAAACTAGCTCAGAAGCTTCTTCCCTGACTATCCTAGCCTAACTAGTCTTCAGCGGCGTTACCAAGCTCACCAGGGGTCCCTCCGGGGATACCACCCAAAAATGGAAAACAATACAAATAAACAAAGTGGAGTAGGTCTCACCTTCTCCAGCCGGCTTGCTACCCGGGTACACTCAAGCTAAGCTAAAGGTCTTGAAATTAGAGGGCTACTAAATCATCATACACCTATATAATATAATTGGCACCATCACAGGGCTAGTAAACAAGCTATAGCTTTTATCCTTAACTGGATGGGTGACCCTGATGTAAACAAGACGAAAGTCCTCTCTGGTCTACATCCCCCCAACAACTGTGTGCACCGAGCTGCACCGTATTGTACCCACTCTCCAATCCGCTAATAAAATGCTCAATCAACTGCCTTCATTGCTTGTCCACGTTAGCTTTGTATGCTATTTTATAGCTAACTTCAGTAGCTTGGCATTACTCATGATCGCATTTGAAATTAGCTGCATTAGCTTCCTTAGCTGTGTTAGCTGCTCACGTTTCAAACAAGTGAAAGTTCCTGCTCGCTGACCCGTATGGCCTGATGCGTCTCTTTCTTTATGTGTCTCTGTCTCTTTCTTTATGTGTCTCTGTCTCTTTCTTTATGTGTCTCTGTCTCTTTCTTTATGTATCTCTGTCTCTTTCTTTAAGTATCTCTGTATCTGTCTGTCTTTAATTATCTGTCTCTTTCTTTCTTTATGTATCTCTGTCTCTTTCTTTATGTATCTCTGTATCTGTCTTTCTTTAATTATCTGTCTCTTTCTTTCTTTATGTATCTCTGTCTCTTTCTTTATGTATCTCTGTCTATTTATTTATGTGTCTCTCTCTTTCTTTATGTGTCTCTGTCTCTTTATTTATGTATCCCTGTCTCTGTCTTTCTTTATGTGTCTCTGTCTCTTTCTTTATGTATCTCTGTCTCTGTCTTTCTTTATGTGTCTCTGTCTCTTTCTTTATGTGTCTGTCTCTTTTTTTATGTATCTGTCTCATTCTTTATGTCTCTGTCTCTTTCTTTATGTGTCTCTGTCTCTTTCTTTCTTTATGTGTCTCTGTCTCTTTCTTTATATGTCTCTGTCTCTTTCTTTATGTGTCTGTCTCTTTTTTATGTATCTGTCTCCCTCTTTATGTCTCTGTCTCTTTCTTTATGTATCTCTGTCTCTTTCTTTCTTTATGTGTCTCTGTCTCTTTCTTTATGTGTCTCTGTCTCTTTCTTTATGTATCTCTGTCTCTTTCTGTATGTATCTCTGTCTCTTTCTTTATGTGTCTCTGTCTCTTTCTTTATGTGTCTCTGTCTCTTTCTTTATGTGTCTCTGTCTCTTTCTTTATGTGTCTCTGTCTCCCTCTTTATGTATTTCTGTCTCTTTCTTTATGTATCTCTGTCTCTTTCTTTATGTATCTCTGTCTCTTTCTTTATGTATCTATGTCTCTTTCTTTATGTGTCTCTGTCTCTTTCTTTATGTATCTGTCTCTTTCTTTATGTGTCTCTGTCTCTTTCTTTATGTGTCTCTGTCTCTTTCTTTATGTATCTCTGTCTCTTTCTTTATGTATCTCTGTCTCTTTCTTTATGTGTCTCTGTCTCTTTCTTTATGTATCTGTCTCTTTCTTTATGTATCTCTGTCTCTTTCTTTTTTTTATTTAATTTTTTTTATTATTTTTTAAACAAACACATAAACAAACATGACAACATAAAATTAGATATACAAGCATTAATTAACAGTGCACATCCAATGAAATCACCATTTAGATAAATGTCTTAGATATACCCCTAATACCTGCTATCTAATACCCTACACACATATGCTCTGGCTCGCTCCCCCCCCCCCCCCCCCCGGACCCCCCATTGGATAATCCATCCATTATCGTTCGCTCCTAACCAGGCACTACCATTATATGCTAGCTTTTATTCTCTCCACCACTTCTAACCACATTGTCATTTTGGATTCATTGAGACCCAAAATTCTTGCTGTAGATATTTCTAGATAAATCACTTCGAGATATGTAAGAATCCAGACCTTCCGGCACATTTTTTCCAGTTGAAACCATCGTGATGCTATCAGTTTTTTAGCCGCTGTGATACCAGACAAAACCAATCTCTTTAGCTGTATAGTAAGTAAGTAAGTAAGTAAGTAAGTAAGTAAGTAAGTAAGTAAGTAAGTAAGTAAGTAAGTAAGTAAGTAAGTAAGTAAGTAAGTAAGTAAGTAAGTAAGTAAGTAAGTAAGTAAGTAAGTAAGTAAGTAAGTATTTATAAAGCACCTTTCATACATGTCATGTAGCTCAAAGTGCTGTACACAAACATAGGCATATATAACGATAAAAGCAATAAGGTCACAGTGATCAGTTAAGATCAATGTTAAAAAAAAAAAAAAAAAAAAAAAAAATAATAATAATAATAATAATAATAATAATAATAATAATAATAATAATAATAATAATAATAATAATAATAATAATAATAATAATAATAATAATAATAACGTAAAAATGAAAACAGTCATTTGCTGACCAGTTTGGGAGAACATTCTTCCTTTCCTGCACCTCCGGTCAGCCCAGAATGAGCAATTTATCCTAAGCTTTCCTATGTATACCATAGAATCTATACTTTTAATTCTAATTTAATAGAATGTCACCTGTGGCCAAGCCACTCTCCCGTTAATGTAATTAAACAAAATGAAAAATATACCTCAATTAGTATACTCATTTAAACCTTTTTTTTTTCTTTTTTAGACCTTCTACTAACATGTATTGGTTAGAACCTTTCAGAATAAAGAAATAAAGAATAAGAAATAACTAGACAATTCCGCGCGGGGGAAATTGTGAAAGTGTGGGTGACGCCTGTGCACCACCGGCCAATGGGAGAGGGTCTCTCGCGAGTCTCTATGACAAACGGTTCAAAGGATACAAAAAGGGGGCGAGGCCTAAGGATCGGGGGAGTGGTCAACATAGACCAATGAAAGAGGATATCCCTACTGAGTGCAATGACACAACCCGCAAGTCGCATAGCACACTATTACACTATTACACACTATTACACAATTACACTCTATTACACTATTACACACTATTACACACTATTACACTATTACACTATTACACACTATTACACTATTACACACTATTACACTATTACACTATTACACACTATTACACTATTACAAACTATTACACTATTACACTATTACACACTATTACACTATTACACTATTACACTCTTTTACACTCTATTACACTATTACACTATTACACACTATTACACTATTACACACTAATACACTATTAAACTATTACACTATTACACACTATTACACTATTACACACTATTACCCTATTACACTATTACACACTATTACACTATTACACTATAACACACTATTACACTATTACACTATATTACACTCTATTACACTATTACACTATTACACACTATTACACTATTACACACTATTACACTATTACACTATTACACACTATTACACTATTACACACTATTACACAATTACACTATTACACTATTACACACTATTACACTATTACACTATTACACACTATTACACTATTACACACTATTACACTATTACACTATTACACGCTATTACGCTATTACACACTATTACACTATTACACACTATTACACTATTACACTATTACACATTATTACACTATTACACACTATTACACTATTACACTATTACACTATTACACACTATTACACTATTACACTATTACACACTAATACACTATTACACTATTACACTATTACACACTATTACACACTATTACCATATTACACTATTACACACTATTACACTATTACACTATTACACTATTACACACTATTACACACTATTACACTATTACACTATTACACTATTACACACTATTACACTATTACACTATTACACACTATTACACTATTACACTATTACAGACTATTACACTATTACACACTATTACACTATTACACTATTACACTATTACACACTATTACACTATTACACACTAATACACTATTACACTATTACACACTATTACACTATTACACTATTACACACTAATACACTATTACACTATTACACACTATTACACTATTACACTATTACACACTATTACACTATTACACTATTACACACTATTACACTATTACACACTAATACACTATTACACTATTACACACTAGTACACTATTACACACTATTACCCTATTACACTATTACACACTATTACACTATTACACACTATTACACTATAACACTATTACACTATTACACTATTACACACTATTACACTATTACACACTATTACACACTATTACACACTATTACACTATTACACTATTACACACTATTACACTATTACACTATTACACACTATTACACTATTACACACTATTACACTATTACACTATTACACTATTACACACTATTACACTATTACACTATTACACACTATTACACTATTACAACTATTACACTATTACACTATTACACACTATTACACTATTACACACTAGTACACTATTACACACTAATACACTATTACACTATTACACACTATTACACTATTACACAAGAGATACAATAAGGGGGTGTGGCCTAAGGGGGCGTGGTCTAATGATCGGGGGAGTGGTCAACATCGACCAAGGTACAATGGCACAATCCGCAAGTCTCTACAACAAACGGTTCAAGAGCTACACTGAGGGGGTGTGGCCTAAGGGGGCGTGGTCTAAGGATCGGGGGAGTGGTCAACATCGACCAATGAAAGAGGATATCCCTAC
Source organism: Notolepis coatsorum (assembly GCF_963971535.1). NCBI lineage: Eukaryota > Metazoa > Chordata > Actinopteri > Aulopiformes > Paralepididae > Notolepis > Notolepis coatsorum. The sequence goes on from NC_140166.1 coordinate 120,905,790, forward strand.
CGAGTACAATGGAACAACCCGCAAGTCTCTACGACAAACGGTTCAAGAGATACACTGAGGGGGTGTGGCCTAAGGGGGCGTGGTCTAAGGATCGGGGGAGTGGTCAACATCGACCAATGAAAGGTGGTCAACATCGACCAATGAAAGAGGATATCCCTACTGAGTACAATGACACAACCCGCAAGACAGAGGGCGCTGTCAAGCAATTCAGTACTGCTACACAGAGGGGCAATGAAGGGTTAAGTCGATGAGGTCATTGGCAGGTCAGCTGAGCCATGAGCCATGAGCCTCACAGCTGTTAGGCTGAACCAATCATGAGCCATGAGCCACACAGGTGATGTAATCACGAATGACTTTGCATTTTCACTTTGAATGTATTCCAATGGAGGCAGATGCATGACTGCATTGTCACATTGATTAAAAGCAAACTATACGAGATGAAGCGTTGTGACGCGCACATGAGCACTTCAACGAGTAGGCGAAGGGTTGTGTGCGATATTGTGGCATTCCTTCGACAATTGTGGCCTCGGTGGCGATCGGAACAGAAGGGGAAAAAAGCTAAAAAATCATCGCATTCCTAGAGTGGGATTACATTGGGGTCTATGGGGAGGAGGACCTTCAAACAAATGGTCATCAGTTGAGATAGAAATGTCCAATTCCATTTATTTATCTTTTGTGAGCAAGCTGACGACCGTGTCATCGTTTTGAAGTGTTTGTTTTATTTCTACGTCCAAAATTGAGATCACTCTCGCAATTTACCCAAGGTAGTGGAAAAAAGATTATTTCAGCTGCCGCACTCTAACTTGCAATGCATTTCCAATGGGACTGAAATGTTCCCGTTTAAAGTCGATTCGTAGCCAAACGGTGCGGTGAAACTTTTGCCATAGGCAAGCCGGTCGTTTTGATACCTTTCACGTGTATGGGGCGCGAACGCTCTGGCAAGAGTAGTGTTTGCAAAATCGGTGGAATAATAATAATAATAAAGAAGAGTATAGATTTCTATAGTGTGGGTGGCAACCTGGCTTCGCCAGGTCACCCACACTAATTAAATATAGCCGATGTACTACATCTTTGTAGCGGGCCCATATAGTTATGGCTTCTTTGCACATGTCCTCATAGAACCACACTTTTTTCCCTTTGTATATCAGTTTTCCCCATTTCTTGCGTGATTCCCTGATAATCGTGTCTCTTGTTGCAGTTTCCCGTAGACTAGCAATGATCACTCTTTCCTTGTTGTTGTTGTAGTTTATGGTGCCAATTCTGTAGCGTTTGTCCACTATCGGTTCTGTAGGTAGGATTTCAGGACCTAGAATTTTGACTAGCACTGCAGCAAACTTGGCATCTGTGCAATCGACTGATTCATCCAAACCCACTATACGGAGGTTAAATCTGCGGGCGTGACGTTCGATTTCGAGCAGTCTGACCGAGTTTTCCTCTTTGTTGTCAAGGATCATCTGCCAGAGCTGTTTGTCTCCCAGTTGCATCTCCTTCGATACTTCGGCGATATTCTCAAATAGTTCCTTATTCTTCTCCTCTTGTTTCAGTGAGTATTCGATTCCAGTATTTGCAACCGTCGTTATGCGATCGGATTGTACTACAGCCTGTGCATTGATGTCGTCAAGTTTAGCCTCTATAGCTAACTTAAATGCGATAGCATTAGCTTCGGCTCTCTCCACAGCTCTAGCTATATCATTAACCTTGTCGGTTAAGATCTTTATCAGAGCTGTCAGCGTTTTGAAATCGGGAGAAGTACTCTCCATGTCTGTCTCGGATGAGGTCGTAGGAATGTTGGAATCCATGAGATTGTCGAGCTTTTTATTCTCTATAGCTTCTGCTTTCTCCTTCACAGTAGAGCGTGTCACCGCACCATCTACCGTTGGAGTATCTGCTTTCTTTGCTGGCATGTTGGTTTTCCCTATTGATATAGTTAGTTGAAGGTCTTAGTTAATATATACGTCGAGGTTTAAACACATTAGTGTTGTATAAAGTAGGTTTTTAAGCGAAATTAACAAAAACTGGAGCGGAGCTTGTGACAGTCGTCAAACCGGAAGTCCCTCTGTCTCTAGCTCTTTCTTTATGTATCTCTGTCTCTTTCTTTATGTGTCTCTGTCTCTTTCTTTATGTGTCTCTGTCTCTTTCTTTATGTATCTCTGTCTCTTTCTTTATGTATCTCTGTCTCTTTCTTTATGTGTCTCTGTCTCTTTCTTTATGTATCTCTGTCTCTTTCTTTATGTGTCTCTGTCTCTTTCTTTATGTGTCTCTGTCTCTTTCTTTATGTATCTCTGTCTCTTTCTTTATGTGTCTCTGTCTCTTTCTTTATGTGTCTCTGTCTCTTTCTTTATGTATCTCTGTCTCTTTCTTTATGTCTCTTTCTTTCTTTCTTTATGTGTCTCTGTCTCTTTCTTTATGTGTCTCTGTCTCTTTCTTTATGTGTCTCTGTCTCTTTCTTTATGTGTCTCTGTCTCCTTCTTTATGTATCTCTGTCTCTTTCTTTATGTATCTCTGTCTCTTTCTTTATGTGTCTCTGTCTCTTTCTTTATGTGTCTCTGTCTCTTTCCTTATGTGTCTCTGTCTCTTTCCTTATGTGTCTCTGTCTCTTTCTTTATGTGTCTCTGTCTCTTTCTTTATGTGTCTCTGTCTCCTTCTTTATGTGTCTCTGTCTCTTTCTTTATGTGTCTCTGTCTCTTTCTTTATGTGTCTCTGTCTCCTTCTTTATGTATCTCTGTCTCTTTCTTTATGTATCTCTGTCTCTTTCTTTATGTATCAATTCAAATTCAAATTCAAATAGGCTTTATTGGCATGAAATATTAACATACTTATTGCCAAAGCAAGTTCAACATACAAACAATAACATATATATTAAGCAATAAAATATCATAATATTAGTAATAACAGTAAGGACAATCAACAAGAAACATATTAATTTACAAAATAGTCACTCGATCGGGTAGTCATTTTTCAAGTGTGGCCACTCAGTGTGAGGATTCGCCTGTTCCCTGGACCTTTTTTCCCTGTCCTCACCTCACCAGCCCCCACCCTTGTGAGAACTTTTGCCTGCCTCCTACTCTTCACCAGCCCCCACCCTTGTGAGAACTTTTCCCTGCCTTCTACTCTCCTTCACCAGCCCCCACCCTTGGACTTTCTTGTTCAATTACCATCACGCAGCTGTCATAGTTTATGATTAGCGCCCCAGAGGGCTTTATATACCTGGACCTCCCTTCCAGTCCGGGTCGGGTCGCTCTGTATCTGTGTCTGTGTTCATGGAGTTCTGTACGTTACCATTCTGTACGTCACCATCACCTGCCACGTCTCCGGCGTGAGACGACGGCCCAGCCATCACCACCTGTCGCCGTTTGCCTGGAGTGGGACACCGTCTTCGCTCTCTAATTCTCTACGGGAGGTTTTCCAGTGTTCCCACTCCAGACGTCAAGGCGGCACGCCATCGCTCCCGATTCCACGGGAGGAAGGCGTCTCTTCGTGATCCTCGTTCCTGGGGTGAGGCTCGTCGTCGCTCCCTAGTATTCCACGGGAGGACGGCGTGTTCCCATCCCGGTCCCCTGGGACCCCCTTTGTTCTGTGCTGCCCGTCTGCAGCATCCGAGGAGGAGGATGAGGATCTCCGTGCCCGGCCCCCGCTGTCGGGCCCCTGTCCCCGTGCCAGGCCCCCGCTGTCGGGCTCCTGTCCCCGTGCCAGGCCTCCGCTGTCTGGCCCCTGTCCCCGTGCCAGGCCTCCGCCGTCGGGCCCCTGTCCCCGTGCCAGGCCTCCGCCGTCGGGCCCCTGTCCCCGTGCCAGGCCTCCGCCGTCGGGCCCCTGTTCCCGTGCCAGGCCTCCGCCGTCGGAACCCTGTCCTCATCCCTGTAAGCAGCTCTGGCCCTCGCCCTGTCCAAGGCCTTAACCCTGTTCTCTGTCCCTTTCTCCAGCCCGCCTCTCCGGGCCTCTGTCCCTGTCCCCCTCTCCAGTGCCCCTGGTCCTGGCCCTGACACTTAGCCCTGGCCCTTAGCCCTGGCCCTTAGCCTTAGTCCCTTAGCCTGTTCGCCTCTTAAAGGCACAGTGCCGCATTTTCCATATTTCCTTGACTCTAGTGTTTTTGTGTTTTCCCTTAAAGGGACTGTGCCGCTTTTTGTTCTATAATAAATATTTGCCCTGTTTTGGCTTACTCTCATACCTGTCTTGTGTTGTGCGATTGGGGTCGGTTACAAACCATAACAGTACGACCCGACCAGTCGACGACCCCAGCCAGCACAGACAGTGTATGTGAGTTAGCCCCTTTTAGTTCCCCTGTTAGCTCCACTGTTAGTTCCCCTGTTAACTCCCCTGTTAGCTCCCCTGGTAGCCTCGTTAGCTTCCCTGTTAGCTCCCCTGTTAGCCTCGTTAGCTCCCCTGTTGGCTACCCTGTTCCCCACAACTAGGACTGTCCTTTCAGCTAGCTTGTTCTCCTTTGCTAGTCCAGCCCTGTCTGCTAGCCTAGCTCCGGCAGCTAGCGCAGCCTCTATGCTAATGTAGCATTACAGCTAGCATAGGCCCTGTAGCTAGCAATGCTCTGGCAGCTACCCGGTCCCTCTGCTAGCCCCACTTTAGGTGTAGCTTCCCCTGCTAGCACGGCCAATTTTTTTTGTTTGTTGCTTTGTCTTGTCCCCTGCCCCGCTGTCTGATTTTTTGGTCGCCCGGTGGCTCCCGTGGAGGGGGAGGTACTGTGAGGATTCGCCTGTTCCCTGGACCTTTTTTCCCTGTCCTCACCTCACCAGCCCCCACCCTTGCGAGAATTTTCCCTGCCTCCTACTCTTCACCAGCCCCCACCCTTGTGAGAACTTTTGCCTGCTTCCTACTCTTCACCAGCCCCCACCCTTGTGAGAACTTTTCCCTGCCTTCTACTCTCCTTCACCAGCCCCCACCCTTGGACTTTCTTGTTCAATTACCATCACGCAGCTGTCATAGTTTATGATTAGCGCCCCAGAGGGCTTTATATACCTGGGCCTCCCTTCCAGTCCGGGTCGGGTCGCTCTGTATCTGTGTCTGTGTTCATGGAGTTCTGTACGTTACCATTCTGTACGTCACCATCACCTGCCACGTCTCCGGCGTGAGACGACGGCCCAGCCATCACCACCTGTCGCCGTTTGCCTGGAGTGGGACACCGTCTTCGCTCTCTAATTCTCTACGGGAGGTTTTCCAGTGTTCCCACTCCAGACGTCAAGGCGGCACGCCATCGCTCCCGATTCCACGGGAGGAAGGCGTCTCTTCGTGATCCTCGTTCCTGGGGTGAGGCTCGTCGTCGCTCCCTAGTATTCCACGGGAGGACGGCGTGTTCCCATCCCGGTCCCCTGGGACCCCCTTTGTTCTGCGCTGCCCGTCTGCAGCATCCGAGGAGGAGGAGGAGGATCTCCGTGCCCGGCCCCCGCTGTCGGGCCCCTGTCTCGGTGCCCGGCCCCCGCTGTCGGGCCCCTGTCCCCGTGCCAGGCCTCCGCTGTCTGGCCCCTGTCCCCGTGCCAGGCCTCCGCCGTCGGGCCCCTGTCCCCGTGCCAGGCCTCCGCCGTCGTGCCCCTGTCCCCGTGCCAGGCCTCCGCCGTCGGGCCCCTGTTCCCGTGCCAGGCCTCCGCCGTCGGAACCCTGTCCTCATCCCTGTAAGCAGCTCTGGCCCTCGCCCTGTCCAAGGCCTTAACCCTGTTCTCTGTCCCTTTCTCCAGCCCGCCTCTCCGGGCCTCTGTCCCTGTCCCCCTCTCCAGTGCCCCTGGTCCTGGCCCTGACACTTAGCCCTGGCCCTTAGCCCTGGCCCTTAGCCTTAGTCCCTTAGCCTGTTCGCCTCTTAAAGGCACAGTGCCGCATTTTCCATATTTCCTTGACTCTAGTGTTTTTGTGTTTTCCCTTAAAGGGACTGTGCCGCTTTTTGTTCTATAATAAATATTTGCCCTGTTTTGGCTTACTCTCATACCTGTCTTGTGTTGTGCGATTGGGGTCGGTTACAAACCATAACAGTACGACCCGACCAGTCGACGACCCCAGCCAGCACAGACAGTGTATGTGAGTTAGCCCCTTTTAGTTCCCCTGTTAGCTCCACTGTTAGTTCCCCTGTTAACTCCCCTGTTAGCTCCCCTGGTAGCCTCGTTAGCTTCCCTGTTAGCTCCCCTGTTAGCCTCGTTAGCTCCCCTGTTGGCTACCCTGTTCCCCACAACTAGGACTGTCCTTTCAGCTAGCTTGTTCTCCTTTGCTAGTCCAGCCCTGTCTGCTAGCCTAGCTCCGGCAGCTAGCGCAGCCTCTATGCTAATGTAGCATTACAGCTAGCATAGGCCCTGTAGCTAGCAATGCTCTGGCAGCTACCCGGTCCCTCTGCTAGCCCCACTTTAGGTGTAGCTTCCCCTGCTAGCACGGCCAATTTTTTTTGTTTGTTGCTTTGTCTTGTCCCCTGCCCCGCTGTCTGATTTTTTGGTCGCCCGGTGGCTCCCGTGGAGGGGGAGGTACTGTGAGGATTCGCCTGTTCCCTGGACCTTTTTTCCCTGTCCTCACCTCACCAGCCCCCACCCTTGCGAGAATTTTCCCTGCCTCCTACTCTTCACCAGCCCCCACCCTTGTGAGAACTTTTGCCTGCTTCCTACTCTTCACCAGCCCCCACCCTTGTGAGAACTTTTCCCTGCCTTCTACTCTCCTTCACCAGCCCCCACCCTTGGACTTTCTTGTTCAATTACCATCACGCAGCTGTCATAGTTTATGATTAGCGCCCCAGAGGGCTTTATATACCTGGGCCTCCCTTCCAGTCCGGGTCGGGTCGCTCTGTATCTGTGTCTGTGTTCATGGAGTTCTGTACGTTACCATTCTGTACGTCACCATCACCTGCCACGTCTCCGGCGTGAGACGACGGCCCAGCCATCACCACCTGTCGCCGTTTGCCTGGAGTGGGACACCGTCTTCGCTCTCTAATTCTCTACGGGAGGTTTTCCAGTGTTCCCACTCCAGACGTCAAGGCGGCACGCCATCGCTCCCGATTCCACGGGAGGAAGGCGTCTCTTCGTGATCCTCGTTCCTGGGGTGAGGCTCGTCGTCGCTCCCTAGTATTCCACGGGAGGACGGCGTGTTCCCATCCCGGTCCCCTGGGACCCCCTTTGTTCTGCGCTGCCCGTCTGCAGCATCCGAGGAGGAGGAGGAGGATCTCCGTGCCCGGCTCCCGCTGTCGGGCCCCTGTCTCCGTGCCCGGCCCCCGCTGTCGGGCCCCTGTCCCCGTGCCAGGCCTCCGCTGTCTGGCCCCTGTCCCCGTGCCAGGCCTCCGCCGTCGGGCCCCTGTCCCCGTGCCAGGCCTCCGCCGTCGTGCCCCTGTCCCCGTGCCAGGCCTCCGCCGTCGGAACCCTGTCCTCATCCCTGTAAGCAGCTCTGGCCCTCGCCCTGTCCAAGGCCTTAACCCTGTTCTCTGTCCCTTTCTCCAGCCCGCCTCTCCGGGCCTCTGTCCCTGTCCCCCTCTCCAGTGCCCCTGGTCCTGGCCCTGACACTTAGCCCTGGCCCTTAGCCCTGGCCCTTAGCCTTAGTCCCTTAGCCTGTTCGCCTCTTAAAGGCACAGTGCCGCATTTTCCATATTTCCTTGACTCTAGTGTTTTTGTGTTTTCCCTTAAAGGGACTGTGCCGCTTTTTGTTCTATAATAAATATTTGCCCTGTTTTGGCTTACTCTCATACCTGTCTTGTGTTGTGCGATTGGGGTCGGTTACAAACCATAACAGTACGACCCGACCAGTCGACGACCCCAGCCAGCACAGACAGTGTATGTGAGTTAGCCCCTTTTAGTTCCCCTGTTAGCTCCACTGTTAGTTCCCCTGTTAACTCCCCTGTTAGCTCCCCTGGTAGCCTCGTTAGCTTCCCTGTTAGCTCCCCTGTTAGCCTCGTTAGCTCCCCTGTTGGCTACCCTGTTCCCCACAACTAGGACTGTCCTTTCAGCTAGCTTGTTCTCCTTTGCTAGTCCAGCCCTGTCTGCTAGCCTAGCTCCGGCAGCTAGCGCAGCCTCTATGCTAATGTAGCATTACAGCTAGCATAGGCCCTGTAGCTAGCAATGCTCTGGCAGCTACCCGGTCCCTCTGCTAGCCCCACTTTAGGTGTAGCTTCCCCTGCTAGCACGGCCAATTTTTTTTGTTTGTTGCTTTGTCTTGTCCCCTGCCCCGCTGTCTGATTTTTTGGTCGCCCGGTGGCTCCCGTGGAGGGGGAGGTACTGTGAGGATTCGCCTGTTCCCTGGACCTTTTTTCCCTGTCCTCACCTCACCAGCCCCCACCCTTGCGAGAATTTTCCCTGCCTCCTACTCTTCACCAGCCCCCACCCTTGTGAGAACTTTTGCCTGCTTCCTACTCTTCACCAGCCCCCACCCTTGTGAGAACTTTTCCCTGCCTTCTACTCTCCTTCACCAGCCCCCACCCTTGGACTTTCTTGTTCAATTACCATCACGCAGCTGTCATAGTTTATGATTAGCGCCCCAGAGGGCTTTATATACCTGGGCCTCCCTTCCAGTCCGGGTCGGGTCGCTCTGTATCTGTGTCTGTGTTCATGGAGTTCTGTACGTTACCATTCTGTACGTCACCATCACCTGCCACGTCTCCGGCGTGAGACGACGGCCCAGCCATCACCACCTGTCGCCGTTTGCCTGGAGTGGGACACCGTCTTCGCTCTCTAATTCTCTACGGGAGGTTTTCCAGTGTTCCCACTCCAGACGTCAAGGCGGCACGCCATCGCTCCCGATTCCACGGGAGGAAGGCGTCTCTTCGTGATCCTCGTTCCTGGGGTGAGGCTCGTCGTCGCTCCCTAGTATTCCACGGGAGGACGGCGTGTTCCCATCCCGGTCCCCTGGGACCCCCTTTGTTCTGCGCTGCCCGTCTGCAGCATCCGAGGAGGAGGAGGAGGATCTCCGTGCCCGGCTCCCGCTGTCGGGCCCCTGTCTCCGTGCCCGGCCCCCGCTGTCGGGCCCCTGTCCCCGTGCCAGGCCTCCGCTGTCTGGCCCCTGTCCCCGTGCCAGGCCTCCGCCGTCGGGCCCCTGTCCCCGTGCCAGGCCTCCGCCGTCGTGCCCCTGTCCCCGTGCCAGGCCTCCGCCGTCGGAACCCTGTCCTCATCCCTGTAAGCAGCTCTGGCCCTCGCCCTGTCCAAGGCCTTAACCCTGTTCTCTGTCCCTTTCTCCAGCCCGCCTCTCCGGGCCTCTGTCCCTGTCCCCCTCTCCAGTGCCCCTGGTCCTGGCCCTGACACTTAGCCCTGGCCCTTAGCCCTGGCCCTTAGCCTTAGTCCCTTAGCCTGTTCGCCTCTTAAAGGCACAGTGCCGCATTTTCCATATTTCCTTGACTCTAGTGTTTTTGTGTTTTCCCTTAAAGGGACTGTGCCGCTTTTTGTTCTATAATAAATATTTGCCCTGTTTTGGCTTACTCTCATACCTGTCTTGTGTTGTGCGATTGGGGTCAGTTACAAACCATAACACTCAGATACATTTACAGGGCTTGTTCTCGTATTTTGTGACAACCGTCTACATATTTTGCAGCTAATGCTGTACACTGACTTTTCTCCCCACACATGTATAGCAGCTTTTGGTGATCAGGGAGATGGATAAACTATGCGTCAATTTTGTTTATTTTATCAAAGAAGACTTCTCTTAGATCCTTGTATTTCTCACAGTATAGCAGGAAGTGAGGTTCTGTCTCAATGTCCCCCTGATGGCAAAGTGAACACAGCCTGGCCTCTCTGGGCAACCAGTTCTGCCTGTGACGGCCTGTTTCAATGGCTAGACTATGTCCACTCAGTCTGTACCGTGTCAATGTTTTTCTTAATTTTATCTCATTCACAGTAGTCAGGTATTCTGCCACCGTGTACTCTCTGTTTAGGGTCAAGTAGAATTCTAATTTACTTTGAGATTTGGTTGATTTGTTCCAATATTCTATATAATTTTCTTTTTGTTTTGAGATTATTTGGTTGGGCCAGATTTCTTGGTATCTGTCCTGAAGATTTCTGACTAGCTGGCAGAGGGGACTCTTATCTGGGTTCATCTCTTGGCTCTGAAGGGCTTTGTAGTGGTAGGAGTGGGGGTCACTTGATTGGAGGTGTGTGTAAAATTCGATGGCTCGCTTTTGAATTTGAATGATTAGGGGGTATTGGCCAAGTTCTGCCCTGCATGCATTATTGGCAGTGTGTCTGTGGACCTTAAGTAGGTTTTTGCACAATTCTGCATGCAGTACTTCTAATGGGTGTTTTTCCCATTTTGGGAAATCTTGGTTAGTTAATGGACCCCACACTTTGCTGCCATATAATATTATTGGATTTATTACAGAATTTAGAATTTTGAGCCAGGTCCTAATTGGGATGTCAATTGGAATTTTCCTTTTGATGGCATAAAAAGCCCTTCTTCCCTTCTCCTTCAGTTCATTCACAGCCATATTGAAGTTACCATTATGATTTATTTTCAATCCCAAATATGGGTAGCTTTTTGTGTTTTCTAATATGTGTGTGCCTAATTTAAATGTATTATGTGAACTCTGAGACTCGTGTCTCCTTTGAAAGATCATGACTTTAGTCTTCTTCATGTTTACGTTCAGGGACCATGTCTGGCAGAACTGGTGGAGGATGTCTAGGTTCTGTTGTAGACCCTCTTTAGTGGCTGACAGCAGAACCAGATCATCTGCATACATCAGTAATTTTACATTGGTATCGTGCAGAGTCAGACCGGGTGCAGTGGAAAGTTCTAATAACTTTGCTAATTCATTTATATATATATTAAACAATGTTGGGCTTAAATTGCACCCCTGGCGGACTCCGCGACCCTGGGTGAAGAAATGTGTTCTTTTATTGCCAATTCTAACAGCACATCTGTTTTTTGTGTACATGGATTTGATCAAGTCATATGTATTTCCTCCAACACCACTTTCTAGAATTTTGAAGAAAAGACCTTTGTGCCAAATTGAATCAAAAGCTTTTTCGAAATCGACAAAGCAGGAATATATTTTGTTTTTGTTCTGTTTTACGTGAATGTCAATTAGGGTTTTAAGAGTGTATATATGGTCAGAGGTACGATAATTTGGTAAGAATCCGATTTGGCTTTTACTTAGAACGCTGTGTTCCGTAAGGAATTCTATGAGTCTGGTGTTGATGATACTACATAGAAGTTTACCCAAATTACTCGTCACACAGATACCCCTATAGTTTTTTGGGTCATGTTTATCTCCACTCTTGAATATTGGGGTTATGAGTCCTTCATTCCAGACATCAGGAAAATAGCCTAAATTTAGTGTCAAATTGAATAATTTTAAAATAGCCAATTGGAATTTTTCAGAGCTGTGTTTAATCATTTCATTTAATATGCCATCTGTACCACAGGCCTTTCTAGCTTTAAGGCACTGGAGTTTTGATTTCAGCTCTTGTTCTGTGATTGGGAAGTCTAGAGGGTTTTGATTATCTTTTATGATATCTTCCCATTTTTGTAATTTTTCACATATCTGGCTGGTTTCCGTTTTTGTATTCAGGGGTACAGTTGTAAAGAGTGATGTGAAGTGGTTTGTCCAAACATCCCCATCTTGGATAGCCATTTCTTCCGGCTTATCTTTATTCAATGAGTTCCAGTGGTCCCAGAAGGAGTTAGAGCTTATAGAGTCCTCTATTTTGCATAATTGTTTATTTACGTGATTGTTCCTTTTAGTTCTGATGGTCTTTTTGTAGTGTTTCAGTGATTCACAGTATTGGAGGCGTAAGGTGTCATTTTGTGGGTTTATGTGTTTCTGGTTTGATATTCTTCTTAGCTGTGTTCTAAGAACTTTACATTCTTTGACAAACCAGTGGTCCTTTTTAGTTTTTCTCTGTTTGTTACCTGATAATTTTAATTTGGACTTTATTGCGGTTCTTTCAAATATATAATTTATGTGTTCTACAGCTAGGTTGACTCCTTCGACACTGTTAGAGTATGGCGTGGCTAGGAACGTATCTAACAGTGATTGTGTCCCATCACTGGTGATGGCTCTCTGGTAGTCCTGCATGCTGTTCTGGGACCATTTGTAGTATTTGGGGATGTTGTGTAGTTTACTGGGCTGTGTAGGGGGATTTTTGAGGGACTCAGTTCTCTTCATGTATGCAGTGATCTGACTGTTGTCGGAGAGTGGGGTCAGGGGTTTGACTGTGAATGAACTGAAAGATACTGGATCCAGATCTGTTATCATGTAATCTATTGTGCTGCTGCCAAGGGGTGAGCAGTAAGTGTACCTTCCTTGTGAGTCCCCTCTCACATGCCCATTGACAAGGTAGAGACTCAGTCCTCTACACAGCTGTAATAAATCCTTCCCATTTTTGTTTATGGAAGTGTCATGGTTATTTCTAGGGGACTGGTTTACATGGTTGCATATGGTGTGGTCAGATATGAATTTGTCTCCATGTGTACTGGTGAAATCAGGGTGGGTTCCCGTTCGGGCATTGAAGTCACCGCAAACAAGCACATGACCTTGACTTTGATAAAGACATATTTCTGACTCAAGGTTGGAGAAGATGTCGTCTGAGTAATATGGAGACCCAGTGGGTGGTACGCATATTCCACAGATAAATAGGTCTCTTTGAGAGGGGATTACTTCTTTATTTAGTTTTAACCAAATATGATTGTTCCCGGTTTTTAGAATCTGTATTGACTGGTGGAGTTGTGATTTGTACCAAATTATCAATCCCCCTGAGTCTCTGCCCTGACTAATATGTTTTCTTTATGTGTCTCTGTCTCTTTCTTTATGTGTATCTGTCTCTTTCTTTATGCATCTGTCTCTTTCTTTATGTGTCTCTGTCTCTTTCTTTATGTGTCTCTGTCTCTTTCTTTATGTGTATCTGTCTCTTTCTTTATGTATCTCTGTCTCTTTCTTTATGTATCTTTCTTTCTTTCTTTATGTATCTGTCTCTTTCTTTATGCATCTGTCTCTTTCTTTATGTGTCTCTGTCTCTTTCTTTATGTATCTCTGTCTCTTTCTTTATGTCTCTTTCTTTCTTTCTTTGTGTATCTGTCTCTTTCTTTATGTGTCTCTGTCTCTTACTTTTTGTGTCTCTGTCTCTTTCTTTATGTATCTCTGTCTCTTTATTTATGTATCTCTGTCTCTGTCTTTCTTTATGTGTCTCTGTCTCTTTCTTTATGTATCCCTGTCTCTTTCTTTATGTATCTGTCTCTTTCTTTAGGTATCTCTGTCTCCTTCTTTATGTATCTTTGTCTCTTTCTTTATGTATATCTGTCTCTTTATTTATGTATCTGTCTCTTTCTTTATGTGTCTCTGTCTCTTTCTTTATGTGTCTCTGTCTCCTTCTTTATGTATCTCTGTCTCCTTCTTTATGTGTCTCTGTCTCTTTCTTTATGTGTCTCTGTCTCTTTCTTTATGTGTATCTGTCTCTTTCTTTATGTATCTCTGTCTCTTTCTTTATGTATCTTTTCTTTCTTTCTTTATGTATCTGTCTCTTTCTTTATGCATCTGTCTCTTTCTTTATGTGTCTCTGTCTCTTTCTTTATGTATCTCTGTCTCTTTCTTTATGTCTCTTTCTTTCTTTGTGTATCTGTCTCTTTCTTTATGTGTCTCTGTCTCTTTCTTTTTGTGTCTCTGTCTCTTTTTTTATGTATCTCTGTCTCTTTATTTATGTATCTCTGTCTCTGTCTTTCTTTATGTGTCTCTGTCTCTTTCTTTATGTATCCCTGTCTCTTTCTTTATGTATCTGTCTCTTTCTTTAGGTATCTCTGTCTCCTTCTTTATGTATCTTTGTCTCTTTCTTTATGTATATCTGTCTCTTTATTTATGTATCTGTCTCTTTCGTTATGTGTCTCTGTCTCTTTCTTTATGTGTCTCTGTCTCCTTCTTTATGTATCTCTGTCTCCTTCTTTATGTGTCTCTGTCTCTTTCTTTATGTGTCTCTGTCTCTTTCTTTATGTATCTCTGTCTCTTTCTTTATGTGTCTCTGTCTCTTTCTTTATGTCTCTTTCTTCCTTTCTTTATGTGTCTCTGTCTCTTTCTTTATGTGTCTCTGTCTCTTTATTTATTTATCTGTCTCTTTCTTTATGTCTCTTTCTTTCTTTATGTGTCTCTGTCTCTTTCTTTATGTGTCTCTGTCTCTTTATTTATTTATCTCTGTCTCTTTCTTTATGTATCTCTGTCTCTTTCTTTATGTATATCTGTCTCTTTATTTATTTATCTCTGTCTCTTTCTTTATGTATCTCTGTCTCTTTCTTTATGTATATCTGTCTCTTTATTTATGTCTCTGTCTCTTTCTTTATGTATCTGTCTCTTTATTTATGTCTCTGTCTCTTTCTTTATGTATATCTGTCTCTTTATTTATGTCTCTGTCTCCTTCTTTATGTATCTGTCTCTTTCTTTATGTCTCTTTCTTTCTTTCTTTATGTATCTCGGTCTCTTTCTTTATGTATCTCTTTCTCTTTCTTTATGTATCTATCTCTTTATTTATGTCTCTGTCTCTTTCTTTATGTATATCTGTCTCTTTATTTATGTCTCTGTCTCTTTCTTTATGTATATCTGTCTCTTTATTTATGTCTCTGTCTCCTTCTTTATGTATCTCTGTCTCTTTATTTATGTATCTCTGTCTCTTTCTTTATGTATCTGTCTCTTTCTTTATGTATCTCTGTCTCTTTCTTTATGTGTCTCTGTCTCTTTCTTTAGGTATCTCTGTCTCCTTCTTTATGTATCTTTGTCTCTTTCTTTATGTATATCTGTCTCTTTATTTATGTCTCTGTCTCTTTCTTTATGTATATCTGTCTCTTTATTTATGTCTCTCTGTCTCTTTATTTATGTATCTCTGTCTCTTTATTTATGTATCTCTGTCTCTTTCTTTATGTATCTCTGTCTCTTTATTTATGTATCTCTGTCTCTTTCTTTATGTATCTGTCTCTTTCTTTAGGTATCTCTGTCTCTTTCTTTATGTGTCTCTGTCTCTTTCTTTATGTATATCTGTCTCTTTCTTTAAGTATCTCTTTATCTGTCTTTCTTTAATTATCTGTCTCTTTCTTTCTTTATGTATCTCTGTCTCTTTCTTTATGTATCTATGTCTCTGTGAGGATTCGCCTGTTCCCTGAACTTTTTCCCTGCCTTCTACTCTCCTTCACCAGCCCCCACCCTTGCAATGATTTACTCTCCTCTACTCTTCACCAGCCCCCACCCTTGGACTTTCTTGTTCAATTACCATCACGCAGCTGTCATAGTTTGTGATTAGCGCCCCTGAGGGCTTTATATACCTGGACCTCCCTTCCAGTCCTGGTCGGGTCGTTCTGTATCTATGTTCACTCTGTGTTCATGGATTTCTGTACGGTTACCATCCTGTACGTTACCATCTCCTGCCGCGTCTCCGTCGTGAGACGACGTGCCAGCCATCACCACCTGTCGCCGTTTGCCTGGAGTGGGACACCGTCTTCGCCCTCTAATTCCCTACGGGAGGTTTTCCAGTGTTCCCACTCCAGACGTCAAGCCGGCGCGCATCGCTCCCTATTTCCACGGGAGGATGCGTCTCTTCGCCCCCGGTCCCCTGGGACCCCTGTGTTCTGCGCTGCCCGTCTGCAGCATCCGAGGAGGATCTCCGTGCCAGGCCTGGAGTGGTGTTCCCACTCCAGACGTCAAGCCGGCGTGCATCGCTCCCTATTTCCACGGGAGGATGCGTCTCTTCGCCCCGTCCCCTGGGACCCCTTTGTTCTGCGCTGCCCGTCTGCAGCACCCGAGGAGGAGGAAGAGGATCTCCGTGCCTGGAGTGGGACACCGTCTTTGCTCTCTAATTCTCTACGGGAGGTTTTCCAGTGTTCCCACTCCAGACGTCAAGCCGGCGCGTCATCGCTCCCTATTTCCACAAGAGGATGGCGCCTCTTCCCCCCGGCCTCCGCTGTCGGGCCCCTATCTCCGTACCAGGCCTCCGCCGTCGGGCCCCTGTCCCCGTGACAGGCCTCCGCCGTCGGGCCCCTGTCCCCGTGCCAGGCCCCCGCCGTCGGGCCCCTGTCCCCGTGCCAGGCCTCCGCCGTCGGGCCCCTGTCCCCGTGCCCGGCCTCCGCCGTTGGAACCCTGTCCTCATCCCTGTAAGCAGCTCTGGCCCTCGCCCTGTCCAAGGCCTTAACCCTGTTCTCTGTCCCTGTCTCCAGCCCACCTCTCCGGGCCTCTGTCCCTGTCCCCCTCTCCAGTGCCCCTGGTCCTGGTCCTTGACATTTAGCCCTGGCCCTGTCCCTTAGCCTTAGTCCCTTAGCCTGTTCGCCTCTTAAAGGCACAGTGCCGCATTTTCCATATTTCTTTGACTCTAGTGTTTTTTTGTCCTCCCTTAAAGGGACTGTGCCGCTTTTTGTTATGTCATAAATAAATGCCCTGTTTTGGCTTACTCTCATACCTGTCTTGTGTTGTGCGATTGGGGTCGGTTACAAACCATAACAGTACGACCCGACCAGTCGACGACCCCAGCCAGCACAGACGGTGTATGTGAGTTAGCCCCTGTTAGTTCCCTCTAGTTCCCTCTAACCCACTCTAGCTCCCTCTAGTTCCCTCTAGCTCCCTCTAGTTCCCCTGTTAGTTCCCCTGTTGACTCCCCTGTTAGCTCCCCTGTTAGCCTCGTTAGCTCCCCTGTTGGCTACCCTGTTCCCCACAGCTAGGACTGTCCTTCCAGCTAGCTTGTTCTCCTTTGCTAGTCCAGCCCTGTCTGCTAGCCTAGCTCCGGCAGCTAGCGCAGCCTCTATGCTAATGTAGCAGTACAGCTAGCATAGGCCCTGTAGCTAGCAATGCTCTGGCAGCTACCCAGTCCCTCTGCTAGCCCCACTTTAGGTGTAGCTTCCCCTGCTAGCATGGCCCAGTTTTTTTTTGTTTGTTGCCTTGTCTTGTCCCCTGCCCCGCTGTCTGATTCCGTAGTGTTCTGACCCATCATGGTAGTGTTCTGACCGTCATGTTAGTGTTCTGACCGTCATGTTAGTGTTCTGCCCCGTCATCTTAGTGTTCTGCTCCGTCATGTTAGTGTTCTGACCGTCATGTTAGTGTTCTGCCCCGTCATGTTAGTGTTCTGCCCCTTCACCAGCCCCCACCCTTGGACTTTCTTGTTCAATTACCATCATGCAGCTGTCATAGTTTGTGATTAGCGCCCCTGAGGGCTTTATATACCTGGACCTCCCTTCCAGTCCTGGTCGGGTCGGTCTGTATCTATGTTCACTCTGTGTTCATGGAGTTCTGTACGGTTACCATCCTGTACGTTACCATCTCCTGCCGCGTCTCCGTCGTGAGACGACGTGCCAGCCATCACCACCTGTCGCCGTTTGCCTGGAGTGGGACACCGTCTTCGCTCTCTAATTCTCTACGGGAGGTTTTCCAGTGTTCCCACTCCAGACGTCAAGCCGGCGCGCATCGCTCCCTATTTCCACGGGAGGATGCGTCTCTTCGCCCCGGTCCATGAATGGCTGTGATTGGTTGTCTGAAAATGAGCCCAGCGCATCGCTCTGAAAGTTGAGAAAGTTTCAACTTTCAGCCGCACAAAAAAGCTGAGAAAAGAAGCCGACGGCAGCGCACTTCCTAGAGGCGGCCGCATGCGGCCGCATGCGCTCCCTCCCCATTGGAATACATTGAAAACAGATGCGTGCGGTCAGAAATATGCGGCAAGTGGACGCGGGCCCTTAGCCTGTTCGCCTCTTAAAGGCACAGTGCCGCATTTTCCATATTTCTTTGACTCTAGTGTTTTTTTGTCTTCCCTTAAAGGGACTGTGCCGCTTTTTGTTATGTCATAAATAAATGCCCTGTTTTGGCTTATACCTGTCTTGTGTTGTGCGATTGGGGTCGGTTACAAACCATAACAGTCTCTTTCTTTCTTTATGTATCTCTGTCTATTTCTTTATGTGTCTCTGTCTCTTTCTGTATATGTATCTCTGTCTCTTTATTTATGTATACCTGTCTCTTTCTTTGTGTATTGCTGTCTCTTTCTTTATGTATCTCTGTCTCTGTCTTTCTTTATGCAAGTCTGTCTCTGTCCTTATTTATGTATCTCTGTCTCTTTCTTTCTTTATCTCTGTCTCTGTTTTTCTTTATGTGTCTCTGTCTCTTTCTTTATGTATCTCTGTCTCTTTCTTTATGTATATGTCTCTTTTTTTATGTATCTGTCTCTTTCTTTATGTATCTCTGTCTCTTTCTTTATGTATCTGTCTCTTTCTTTATGTGTCGGTCTCTTTCTTTATGTATCTGTCTCCTTCTTTATGTATCTGTCTCTTTCTTTATGTATCTCTGTCTCTTTCTTTATGTATCTGTCTCTTTCTTTATGTGTCGGTCTCTTTCTTTATGTATCTGTCTCCTTCTTTATGTATATGTCTCTTTCTTTATGTAGCTCTGTCTCCTTATTTATGTATCTGTCTCTTTCTTTATTTTGTATACCTTTAAACATTTTAAGACAATATAAGACATCTTAACTACCATCTGGGGGGGTTGCCTTGCCATACGCACTATACGGCAAGGTAAATAAGAATATAAAAATAGATATTGTTACATTCAATCCTAAATTGACTTGGCCTAAGGCCTGAGCAGTCAGGAAACGATGGCTAGTTTCCCCGGTAGGCCTTGAATGTAAGCAGGTGGACACAGGAAAACGGACAAGTATCCAAAAATAACAGTATTTATTTGGATAACTATTTTAAAGGGACAAAAAGAATGGGTGCTCCAGACTCCATATGTCCAGGATAACAAAATAATGCACATAGGCAAAAAGAGAACAAGCTAAAATAGTCAGACAGCAAAAAAGGCAAGTAAAGCAGTGAGAGCAGGTGATGTCTTCAGGTTAGACTCTGGAGACCCAGTGGCGAGCGACAGCTGCGAGAGAACCGAGAACTGCTGCCGACTGCACTCTGGCCTCCTTACATAGGGTGTGGTGCCTCAATCACCCCACCTGTGACAATTAGAAGAAGCAGCCATTTTAGTGACAAGGAAAACAGAAAGAAACAGTGTGTCAATCACAACACACTACAACCACAATGTGAATATGCACCACAGACAGTAAGTATCCCTCCACCATGTGAAAGTAATACGTAACAGATATAATAAAATATATAGTAAAATAATATATTATAATAAAATAGATGGAGAATTATTGTCTTCTTTCTTTCTTTCTTTCTTTCTTTCTTTCTTTCTTTCTTTCTTTCTTTCTTTCTTTCTTTCTTTCTTTCTTTCTTTCTTTCTTTCTTTCTTTCTTTCTTTCTTTCTTTCTTTCTTTCTTTCTTTGTGCTGACAAGATGGCAAGATGATACCTCATCCCATAGCTGCTCCAGGGGCAGATGCTGCAAATGTCTTCCACCCTCTGGTGAAATTCCAACACGCTTCTCTGAGAGCGATGTGCAAAAAGACAACTTGTCTAACGGGACCAATAAAGTACAACGGATTCAAGTGTCTCCTCAATCTCACACTTCAACCTTGACATGAGTCTCCTGCTGAAATAGAATGTGCAGAGGAGTCAAGTGGCCTAGTAGTGGTCACATGACGAAGCGCAGTGAGTCGCGCAGGAGCTTCACCGACACATCTGTGACGAATATGGAAAACTGGCATGTTCTGACACGTTTTATAAGTCCAACTTCTGAGCTATTGAATCATACCCATAGCAGTAAACCCTGTGTCTCCTTCTCCTCTTCCTCCTTCTCCTAGATCTGACAGACAGTCTCCTTCTCCTCTGTTTATTGGCTCAACTGGTTAATGATTTCACAGGCTTCTGAACGCCTTTCTTTCTTGAATTTACTAATTTTATTTCTTGATACCCTGCGGTGTCGATGTACACTAGATGTATGCCCTAGGAAAAATAAATTTATTATATTTAGGGCTGTCAAAATTAAAGCTTTAACTTTGGAGATTAATTTAAATTATTTAAAGCAAGGGGACATGTACTGCTATTCCTAGCACTATTTGGGCAACTTTACACAATTCCTGTGAGTGTATTGAAGACATCTGTACGTTTTATTTTTCAAAAAAAATTCATTGTTTTATATTTCAATCAAGTACTCAAAACCATAATTTTTCAGCTTCAAGTGACGGTGACAGTCAGTCCACACAGTCTGCGACTGGTAGACAGAGAGAGATAGAGAGATAGAGAGAGAGAGAGAGAGAGAGAGAGAGAGAGAGAGAGAGAGAGAGAGAGAGAGAGAGAGAGGGAGAGAGAGGGAGGGGGTGGGAGGGAGAGAGAGAGAGAGAGAGAGAGAGAGAGAGAGAGAGAGAGAGAGAGAGAGAGAGAGAGAGAGAGAGAGAGAGAGAGAGAGAGAAAAAAAAAGACAGGCCGTTCTTTTTTTCTCTGCCTCTCGGTGTGCTGCGCGACAGCTTGTGGGGGGGGGCCCTCCCTTCCTCCCTCACTCTTCCTTTTTTGTGTCGCGCGGACCTCCGCGCGGCAGGTCCCCCCCCCCCCCAAGTGCTCCTGAATGCTCTCTATCTCTCTCTCTCTCTCTCTCTCTCTCTCCCTCCCTCCCTCCAGAGTGCACGCAGAGTATGAGGAAGTGGTTTTCCACTCGCTGTGTACAGTCAGTCTAGGACTCTAGGTAGATTGTGGGCAGGCATTAGCTACAACCACAGAGCCAATCACATCACTGTCTGCTCCCAGAGCCTGAGTAACGTCATTCAGGCCTTCAAATCAGGATGGCCTAATTTACTGGAGAAGGAAATGATCTGAGCTGAATCAGAGCAATCCGCCAATATGGTATTTAGACACTAAAACACATTGATACGAACTCCTATTACTATAATACAATGCTAGAGACTGAAAAATGACATTTATAGTACATGTCCCCTTTAAAGCATTAAAATAAATGAATCTAGATTAATCTATGGAGTGAAAAATCTTCAATCTTAGCGCTGCGGATATAAAAAAGAGGTCTAGCTGAGTCAATGTTGATGGTTTTGTTGAACATTTGTATTTCACAGGAGTGAAACTGTATTCAAAGAAAGCTATTAAAATAGTCTTTGAATCTAAATATACTTTCTTTGTGTTGATTTTACATTAATTCCATGATTTTACTCAAGTAAATATCTGTTACAAGCTTCGGTCTTAAGTAGAAAAATGCTATTTTTTTATCTAGATTTATCTAGATTAATTACAGAAAGTGTGAGATTAATTAGTTAAATTTTTTTAATCTGTTGACAGCACTAATTATATTATATGCTCACATGGCATACTAGTTATATTATCGTATAGCTTACGCTCTGCACTCTAGTGGAACCACATCCCTTATCAATCTAATACTGAATAATTTTCTCCACATGTACACACACCCACATCCGCTCCTCTACATAAGCGGGGTCGTGGCCATACTAACAGCTCCTTCCCTATTTTCACCACCGAAAAGTGACTGTATACACCACTTTAGTTTGATGCCCCGAAATAGTTATTGGAAAGGAGTTATGTTATTGGAGAAAAGGAGCTGCGTTGACATTATATCTTTGTTTTCTCTCTCACTATTTTTCGAGGAAACACAGCGATAATGTCTTCGCCACCGGAGTGTCCCATGATCATTCTGACCTCCACCGGCACTTCGCATTAGGGGCTCGCGTCACTGAGAAATCCCCGCCGGCATTGCCTCCGGCTCTGCAGCTGGACACTTTGCTTGGGAGGCCATGTGAGGGCTGACGGCCTCTCTGGGCGGGTGATGTTTTTTTTGCGACGCGGGCGCCAGGTGTGTCGGTTGTGGGGGGAACAACTACACAGTTTACGAAGGTCGGCTCCAGACTAGGATCCTTTTCGCTGCCCCTTAGCGGCGTGGAGGGGGTTCTAGTTTGATGCCCCACAATAACATTAGCTCCTCCTCAAGTAAGAGCTTTGTTTTCCTGGGACCGTGATTCCGAATCTGCGGTTCAATTCCCCGGGTCTCTGGACAAACGAATACCCACTGTCACCGTGCTGCCCCCGCTTTTCTAGATGAAAAACACCCGGTGCGAGGGAGGTGAGCTTGGTGTTCGTTATGAGAATATCTCCATGCTCAGGTCGGCTATAGCCCGCGAGGGGCTTGTTGCCGACACCACTGTGTCTGGTAAACACCGTTCTGAAGAGGGACGTGTGTTGCCTTTTTCCTTTTTTTCTTCTGATAAGAAGAGGAAAAGACAGCGGCTGTCTGAAGTGTTGGCCTGTATTGCTTTTCTCACGTTGTACAGTTTTCAGTAGTAGCCGCTTAGCTTCTGCGTGAGCTAGTGGCTAGCGATAGCCGGTTTGAGCTAACTGTTAGCCAGTTAGCTGTTAGCTACGACGTTAGCTGCCGGCTGAGCTCGGCTAGGAACGTTAGCTTGATGCTATCAGTTAGCCTAGAGTAAGCTGTTTAGCTTGTGCTACAACCATTGGCGTAGCCATGAGAATAGCAGGCCCTGGCACTCTGACTACGACGTCATCTTTGGCAGAAGATGACGTCGGGCCTTCGCCATGACCGGCTGCAGGAGGGGGGTGTCACGCCGGAGCGAGGCTCTGGCCATTGCTTCTTCTGGCCTAGCCAGCGAGAGGCCTTCGTCGACGTGGTGGACCAACCTGTGTTGCGGCCTTTCGTCCTGCGTTCCTTGGTGCAGGTAAGGTGTCCATTGGACATTACCCCACTCTTCCTTCCTTCCCCTTCCGAATGTTTTTGTTAATAACGATGTCTTGTCTACAAAACATATGTTACTTCACTACATTTGGAGATATGATGTGTGCTGTGTGAGAATTGTCTTGGTCGCTTTGTATAGATTGGGTTAGCGTTGGCCAAGGCTTGTGCCTTTCTCTCTACCTAGGAACAGCGTTGTTTTTTACGTGAGTAAAAATGAACTGGGTTTTTTGTTGTATGATGAGAAGTTGTGTGTCTTCATGTAACGTTTAGACAACGTGGCTGAGCCCATAACTGGCTGGGTTACCCTACAATGCTGTGCATAGTGGCATAAGATCGAGGGCTGAGTCCCTCTCTTAGCTTGTTATTCTTTACTTGAGGGTAATGATGAAAATAACAAGTGGCAAGTTTTTTTTCACGCATAAGCAGAGCTGTGGGAAACCTGTTTCAAACAAGGTCTTCGGCTGTGCTGGCGTGCATGATGTAAAGCTTTTACTCTACACATTTGCCGTCGTATCAGGGGTAAGGTGGTGAGGGGTGAGTGAAATTATTCCCCGGTTTGCCCCCCCCCCCCCCCCCCCCCCCCCCCAAATATGATTTTGTTTACAAAATGTGTGTTGATTCACTATATTTTTGGGGATACGGTGTAAATCCCTCAGCTTCTGCTGGGGTTGTGCTCTTGCTTAGAGAGAGGCAATTTCTCTGAAAATCGCTGTCATGTAGACTTAGCAAGGCCTGTGACCAGCACTTAATCGAGGACTTATGTCTTCTTTCATCATAAAAAACGGCGTTCCTCTTAGAGTAGTGAGAGTGAACTTTTTGCCCTTTTTTATTGTGATGGAGGGTTGTGTGTATCGTATTCACGTTTAGGTAAATGTGGCTTTGAATCGACAACTGGGTTAGGTGTTGGCCTACAGAAGTTACATGTGTAGCTCTTGTACCAGGGCCCTTGGCCCCTCTCTTGGTCTGTGTTTTTTATTACTTTAGGGTAAAGGTGTAAAAATTCAGGTGGCAAGTTCGCACATGAGCCTGAAGCCATGTATAAAACCAGTTTTTGCACAGGCGAGGTTATCGTCTGTGGCTGGCGTGCAGAATGTGAAGCTGTTACCCTAACAGGTATAATGTGCTTTCATGTAGCACGCTATGACTGGTGTCATGGCTCTGCTTTGTCGTTGCATCGTATCAGGGGTGAGGGGTCATGAGGGGTGGGCTGATCAAATCCTCCCCCCCCCTCTACTTATTGGCCGGGAGGTGGGACCTCCTGCCTGCCAGTTTTTCCCTGTCGACTGAGGGGCAGCGCGTCACAGGGATGGGGAAGGGGGGGGGGTTCCCTGGTTCCACTCCCTGTTAGGATGGGTGGGTCACAGGATTTCCCCCCGGCCATGGGATACGTCACTGGGTGCGTTTCCTATTGGCCAGGAGACATCCGTGAGGTTACCGGCTCTGTGCTGCAGACCGCTGTCTTTGTCAAAGTTGGATGATGCGTTGCATTCGAAAACTGTTCGTTTTCTGCTCTGCTCTCTATTACAGTGTGTATTGGGCCGTTGGTCACTTGGCCCAATTATTATTGCATATATCTTTTTCAATTGTACTCACGTGGAGGTCTCTCTGGGGGAACTTCTGTCTTCCCCTCTTATGTGAGGAGCAGAATTGACGGGGTTGCCTTCAGTCGCGTCATATAAGGTGTCTGTGTCTTATTGACCGGCTTCCTGCTGCTCGTCCCAGACAGCATGGAGGGAACGTCGTCTGGTGTTTTCTTATTGGAATTCACCATTGATGTGTTTCGGGTTCTTGACGTGCATATAGCGCTGGCCCTGGGTGCTTCCAATGTGGAACCACGTTTTTGGGCCGGCGCGCCTTGGTTTCCCAATTCATAGAAACGGTGTTCTTTATGCAGGCGACTAGGAAGGAGATTTATTATCTCTACCGAGCGCCAGTGCAAGACTTGATGACTCACGTGCATCTCCGGGGGGAGATGACGGAGTAGATCATTACATTGGCGGAGGGGTCTCATGCCCATGAGGTGGGTCGCCAGGAGCGGCGCATTCACGTTCTGTCCATCTTGGTGGCGCCCTCTGTGATGTTTTAGATCGACACGTGTACCTACCCCCCTCTTAGGACTGGGGATGGCGGCGTGACTAGGACACGGTTCTGGTCATGCCGGGCCAAGTCAGTTAACCCGTTGTCCGCCGGGGCGCAGATCTGCTGTTCTGGTACCCCGAAGGACTTTGTGCTTTTCCGGGGGGGAAATGCCGGGTCGGTCCGGGCTTCGCGGGGATTGATGTCGTGGATATGTGTGTCATGTGTATGCCACTACGGCTTGCCCATAACAGTGACGTGCTTGTTCCATACTGTGTTGTACCTTGCGCTGTGTTAGCGGGCCTGGTCCTTCTCCATTGTCCGGACTCGTTCCCGTCTACCTGTTGGCCTGGGTTAACCCTTTGAAAACTGAAACACTTTGTTTCTAGGTTTTTCTTGGTGGGTTAAGGGAACAACCGCCTCCTGTTAAACTAAACATAGGGAGGTGGTTGGTTCTCCGGTGTGTTGGTAGCAGAGTCGACTCTCGGGGAGGCCGGGCTTGACCCCGTCTGCCCGAGAGTGTGCCCCCGCATTTTTCATGATGTCTGCCAATTGTGTCGGTCTCTCCTTTGAACCTCGACCCCGCTGGAGGGGTCAGGTTTGTTGAGGTCATGACATGGTGCACAGCATACCGAACACCCCTTCCGCCGGGTACTGTTCTTACAGTAGACCCTTTAGGCGCCTGTCTAGTCTGCATTGCTCCAGGCACAGGTCGAGTTCTGGCCTGTTGCCTGGATTGAGGGATCAACCCCCTTGGGGGTTGTCTCCCCGGCGCGCCGTCTGGCCCCACAGTATTGTGGGGGGGTAGCCTCTTGGGGCTTACGGCCATGCCAACCTGGACACGCCCGATCTCGTCAGATCTCGGAAACTAAGCAGGTTCGGCCCTGGTAGTTCTCGGATGGGGGACCACCTGGGAATACCAGGTGCAGTAAGCTAGAGTGCTTCAGGGCGGCGTGCCAAAGGGGGGGGAAGGGCCTACTCTTGATTTAGGCCCTGTCCGATACTCTGGCGATGTGGGGGGTGGTGTCATCAGTGACCGTCTGGTGGGGTCCCGGTGCTACGGCATCATTGACCTCACCGGGCCCCCTTTTTTGGGGGGTCCTGGCCCTCAGGCTGTTCCTGGGGCTGGGTCCTCCTCCGCGCTCCGCTGCTACGGCCTTGCCACGGGGTTGGGTTCTTGACCTTTGACCCCGTGATGTTGGGGGCTGTAACAGTTTTTGTTTGTTCCCGTTCGTTCCCTAGTGGCATGTGGGATGCACGCCTGAGTGGTTGCGGGTCCTTCTGTGAAGGTAAGTCCCACGATCTGCTCACCCTGTGCGTTGAGGTGCTAAACCCTCTTCGCACAGTCGGATCCGATTCCCTCCCGTCCCCCTCTAGGGGGGTCCGGGGGCTCTGGTCCTGCCCGGTTCTGATGGTTGTGGGGGGCCTCAGCGGGTACATTTGTCGAGCTTCCGCTCTGCTCAGCTCCTGTGTTCCACTAGAGTGCAGAGAGAGTTTATGGTTTGATTCAGTTTTAGTAGAATGTAAAAGACATGAATGATGAAATTAGCACATAAAGTGCAGACATACTATAAAATCACAGTTTCTTTACAGTGCAATAAAATAGTTCTGGATTACTGTTACTGTACAGTTCAAAGACGTCTTTACCTTCTGTTTGGTATCCACCGTTTAAAACCTGACAGTCTTCCCTCTTGTTTGATAGCCACAAACATCCCTCTCAGGGTGCAGTTCCCTCTCTCAGGGCGCGGTTCTAGGCCTGGGTAACAGGAATCCAGTGTAGAGTAGCTAAGACAGGACTAATGTGTTCCCTCTTTTTGGTATTAGTTAGTAGTCTAGCTGCAGAGTTTTGAACGAGCTGGAGTCTTTCAGTAGTTTTCTTGGGGAGACCAGTGAATAGTGCCTGGCAGTAATCTAGTCGGCTAGATATAAAAGCATGAATTAGCTTCTCTACATCATTTTATTGAAATTTCTTTATTGGGAATAACCCCTTGAGATGAGACCATCTCGTTTTCAAGGGGGTCTGCAAAGACAAAATATATAATTATTTGACAATCTTATATATAAAAAAAACTAAAAACAACAATAAAACTGAAACAAAAGAACAACAACAAAAACAACAGAGTAAGCAATGCCAGCCAAAAAATACAAAATAAAAAGCATACAACAGTAACATGTCAACAACAACAACACAACGACAAGAACATGAACAACAACAACAACACCAGCAATGGTTCATATCTGTTATTATGATATTGAGGTCAAAAACATGAGCAGGTAGTCTCACAGTGAGAGGACAGCATAGTTTTAAACAATTTAAAAGATGATGTTGAACGGATGTGGACAGGTAGACTATTCCAGTCGGATGGAGCTGTAACCCTTTTACACCTAATGCGTTTAAGCATCAAAATGCCATTATGAAAATGAACTTGAACTTGAATGGGTTTATGGGTGAATATCTGTTTGTGGGTATGCTCAAAGTAAATATATAATAGTACCATTTTGAAGAGGACAACTAGGGCTTTCAAACGATATAAGAAAAAATATATATATATGATTATTATTATTCATATTTTTCATATTTCATACAGACATTTTTATAAAAAATCTTGTCCGGCCACCACATTTCAACAAACAACTGCATGTTTAACAACTTTACTGACAAGCTAGCAGAAAACTTAGAGGGTATGGGATATAGACAATTTTGTGGGCAATATAGAACAGCTGACAGATTCTAAATATCATCTATTGTGGACAGGTAGACTATTCCAGTCGGATGGAGCTTTAAACATAAAATATTTTTTACCAGCTGATTTAAAGGTTTTTGGAACAGAAAAAAAGTGTGGAGTACAATGACGAAGTTGATAATTAGAAGTGAAAGGTACCATGTACTGTTTAAGGTATTGAGGATAATTAAAATAAATGCATTTAAAAATAAACTGTAACCAATGTTGTTGTCTTCTTATTGTGGGAGAAGGGAAGTTGAGATTTTCATACATGATACAATGATGAGTGTTATATGAACAGCCAAGAACAAATCTGCATATATGATTATGGATGGTGTTAAGAGGAACAAGGGTAGTTTTCGCTGCAGTCATATAGACTATATCAACATAGTCCATTATGGGTAGTATGAGTTGTGAAATTAGCTTTTTTCTAACCGTAAATGTAAAACTATTTATGTTGTGGTAAAGAACACCCATACTAAAGTTAATTTTCCTCATGATGTTATCTATATCAGTGGTTCTCAACTGGTCTAGCCTCGGGACCCAACATTTTCCTTAGTCATTAAGTCGCGACCCAAATTTTTTAACCACTATGATTTATTTTTTTTAAATTCACAATCTTTCATGCACTGTTAAAGGATAACTCCACTATTTTGGGAGATTAGCTTATTTAACATCTTCCCTGGAGTTAGACAAGAAGATGCATACCTTTTTTGTCTCTGTGCGTGCATTTTAGCTTTGGGAATAGATGCTCCGTTAGCATAGCTTAGCTTCATCACTGGAAGTGAGGCAGGACAGTAGCCTTACAGTGCCTTACAGTGTATTGCAAGGTCTGACATTGACCAAACTTGATATGCATGACCTTGGTGGGCTCTAGGTCAACTCCTGAAAAGGGGGTCAATGTCAGACCTTGCAATCAAAAGTTAGGGGCGCACTGAAATTATGGCAAGGGTTATTAGCCCCCTAACTTTTGATTCTGGACGTGCTTCTAGGAGTTACTAAGTATGATCTGATGTTGACCGGATGGGCGGGGGGTCGTTTATAATTACGTGGCCAACGTTATATCATTCATCTAGTGTGGGTGATATGATCATCAGAGCAGTTTATATCGAACACGTTAAAAAATAACGCTGAATCTTACCGTATCTTCCTCGCGCCGTTGGACGATGAGCGTGGAACTGAAATATTCCTATTATGGGATGTAGAAATATCCAATCCATTTCCAGGTTGTATAATAGTATATACGTCCAAATCATGTTGTTTATCAAGTTATTTGCAACGGATCGATATCCAGTGTGTCAAGATGGAGTCCCGCTAACGATAGCGAGTGCCCGGACGAAATATGGGTGAGCACCACTTCATCCGCATCACTTCCTGTTTGGGCGATCCGCCGATCGGCCACCAGATGGCGCTCTTGAACCGTTGGAGAGTTGAGAGGGGCTCAACAGTACATATCATGTCTCCGGGGAAGAAATATGATTTCGATCACAGATTTTTGAAATATTGATATCAAAGACGCTGCCCCGCGTCTTCGGCAGAATAAGCATGGCGGGGAAAGACGCTGCCCAGCGTCTTTGGCGATTAAAGTGTTAACCCTTTCACGACCGTCGGTTGTGTGATAGTAAAGGGTTAACCCTCCGTCGTGTGGCAGTGAAAGGGTTAACAGTTATACAGTAAAGTACTGCACCTTTATTTTTTACAAGCAAGAACAAGAGCTAAGAATAAATGTAAAGTGCACACTAAAGAATTAAAACAAATAAACAACTTAGCTAACACACAACAATAATAATAATAATAATAATAATAATAATAATAATAATAATAATAATAATAATAATAATAATAATAATAATAATAATAATAATAATAATAATAATAATAATAATAATAATAATAATAATAATAATAATAATAATAATAATAATAATAATAATAATAATAATAATAATAATAATAATAATAATAATAATAATAATAATAATAATAATAATAATAATAATAATAATAATAATAATAACAACAACAAACAATAAAAGAATGTGCAAATTTTCTTTCAAAGAAAATTAAGAAGAAATGTAAAGTGCACACTAAAGAATTAAAACAAACAACTTAGCTAACAATCAATAATAATCATAACAATAACAAACAATAAAATAACGTGCAAATTTGCTTGAAAAGAAAATGATGTATTGTAAAATATGTTACACATATATAATCAAAATAGAATATGCTAAATAAACAAACAAATAAATAAAAATTACAAATTCACTTTGTCTAAAGAACTATTTACATTCCACTCCCTATCATCACACTTCAAGGTTAGCCTGTAGCTCCTACTGGTTTCCATTTACAGTGCAATCCTTCTGGCCTTCCTCGCTGCAAAGTCATCAATCACATCAAATTGTCCAACTCCTGAGCCAGCTCCTTCCCATCCAAATCAGATTGCCCTCCATGGTTTAAGCCAAGGTGTGTACAAGTGCCTCTGCTTGCTTCAACAGCTCTTGGTGTGGCAGGTCTTGGAAGTTGTACAAAATTGCATACCTTTCACCTTGGCACGTTTCTCGTCTTCTTCTTTTCTTCTCCAAGAGAAGATAGTGATCAACTAGATTGAATGCTTTGGTTAAATCAATAAAGATTGCACCTGTAACTTTGCTGTTATCAGATGCAGAGAATATGTCGCTTGTGAGTTATAATAAAGCAGTAATTGTAGAGTGATCTGAACGAAAACCAGACTGGAAAGGAGATAAAATATTGTGTTTGGTGAGATAGTCGGACAATTGTTTGTAGATTCATTTTTCTAAAATCTTTGCTATAGAGCAGATTATGGAAATTGGTCTGTAGTTGCCACTTAGGTGACAGCTAATGGGGATCCTTTTAAACAATAAACAATAAACAATTGTTGGGATCCAATTCACTGCCGGTTTTGTGCAACAGAACATTTCCAAATAGAGGGTATTTCACAAGTAGATAAAGACAAATTTAAAAGATCACAGAGTGGATACATCAGGATGTGTGAAGCTTGAGAAATGTGTTTTCAATGCCATCTAACCCAGGGCTGCTGCTCACTTTGAGATCATTAGTGGCATTAATAACTTCAATTGGTGTGATTTTCCTGAAGTAGAATGAGCTGTGACAAGGTGGTGTATTGAATGGCACAGATTACAAAGGCACCTCCCTCAAACTGAACAGTGATATCTCCTTAGCAAATGATCTCAATTCCTTCAATGCGAGGTTTGAGGCTGTGAATAACAACACCAGCCTACAAACCACGGCAATGGGGGGGGGGGTCTGCTGATGGAGACTCAGTGTTCAGGGTAACAGAGCATGAGGTGAGACGGATCTTTAAAAAAGTGAATATCAGGAAGGCAGCAGGACCGGACGGCATCCCCGGCCGCGTCCTAAAAGTCTGTGCCGACCAACTGGCCCCGGTATTCACTGACATCTTCAACCTGTCCTTGGAACAGGCTGTCATCCCCACCTGTCTGAAGAAGTCCACCATCATCCCTGTACCCAAAAAATCTACGCCCGCTTGCCTCAACGACTACCGCCCTGTAGCCCTCACCTCCATAGCCATGAAGTGCTTTGAGAAGCTAGTGAAGGGCTACATCTGTTCCTCCCTCCCCATCAACCTGGACCCCCTGCAATTTGCATATCGCCCCAACAGGTCCACGGAGGACGCCATAGCCCATGTGCTGCACACAGCAGCATCACACCTGGACAAGAGGCAGGGGAACTATGTGAGAATGCTGTTCATCGACTACAGCTCAGCATTCAATACCATAGTCCCCTCCAAACTCATAGCCAAGCTCAGGGACCTGGGCTTGAACTATGACCTCTGCCAGTGGGTCTTGGACTTCCTGACGGGCAGACCCCTGATGACACAGTGCCCCTGATCTCTGCCAACGACGAGAGGGCCTACCTGGAAGAGGTAGAGAATCTGTCACAGTGGTGTCAGGAGAACTGCCTCTCCCTGAACGTCAGCAAAACAAAAGAGATGATTGTGGACTTCAGGAGGTCGGGGGTCAAGGACTACAGCCCCCTCAGCATCGACGGGGCACCGGTTGAGAGAGTGAACAGTTTCAAGTACCTCGGAGCCCACATATCCGAGGATTTGACATGGACCACACACATTGACAGTGTTGTGAAGAAGGCACGACAACGCCTCTACTTCCTCAGGCGCCTAAGGAAGTTCCAAGTCAGTCAGAAGATCCTTAGGAACTTCTACTCATGTACAATAGAGAGCATCCTGACTGGCAACATCACCTCCTGGTTTGGCAATAGCACTGCACAAGACCGTAGCAGACTACAAAGAGTGACACGTTCAGCCGAACGCACAATTGGAGGGGGGCTTCCCACCCTCCAGAACATTTACAACAAGCGGTGCAGGGGGAAGGCTAAGAGAATTATTAATGACTCGAGCCACCCGAACAACTGCCTCTTTGAACTGCTGCGGTCAGGCAAGCGATACCGGAGTCTTAAGGCGAGCACAGAAAGACTCAGAAGAAGCTTCTATCCCCAGGCCATCAGGCTGCTAAACGAACAATAAACACTATGCAACAACCATCAAATGCACACAGCACACACACCCACACGCACACACTCACTTAAACAAACAACACACTGCAGCACCCACTCTCCACACTTTAGATCACACAAACACACTTTATATTTATTGATAAAGGATTTGCACTACAACTCGTACACCTACTGTAAATTGTACCTAAATTGCACCTCATCCCATTTCTGCCTTGCACTATATAGTATTGTATATTAGTACACCGCATAGTATTGTATATTATATGGTAACTCAGTTACGTCTATTCTGCATCGAACATTGTACATATGCCTATACTGAACACTGTGACCTCATTTTTTTTTACTTCTAATTTACATGCTATACTATGTTATTCTATTTCATACTTATCTTGTCTTGCACAGTCTCTGGAGCGTAACAGTAAGAAGCATTTTGTATAAAAGTATTCTGTACTTCTGTATGACAACTATTAAAGAAACTTGAAACTTGAACTTAAATTATCAGGCATTGTTGGAGTACAGACAGAGGAGAAATTATGTTAAAAGCTTGAGCAACTGAAAGAGGATAATTTTCTTTATCCACTTTTTCTCCTCCTGTTTTTCTGTGTTTTTCTCCCATCCCAATTTAGTCATTATGCCAATTCCCCCCTCCCCTTCCTGGCCGTTGCTCGCATGTGCCCCCCACTGGTCGGTCTATCAGATGCTTCCTCCGAGACATAGGAGACAGCCAGCAGCATCTTTTCACCTGCCAGCGCGGACTCTCATTGGTGAGGTGTAACGTGTGGGAGGTCACACTACCCTCAACATCTCCCTCCCTCGCTGTGCAGGCGCCATGACCGACCTGTAGGAGTCGCTGTTTACAACGACCAGAATACCACCCCACCGGCTTCCCTCCCGCTGACTCTGCCAATTGAGCCAGTATGACGGCCAGCCAAGCCGGAGGCAATGCTGACAGCCGGATTCGATACCAGTTTCTCTCACGTTGGTGACGAGCGCTTAGTCCGCTGCGCCACCCAGCCGCCAATGAAAGAGGATCATGTAATATTGTGTTATTTACTTTTAGCTGATTGTTACGAAGAGTTTTATCTGGTGCATTTGTTAATTTTTTATATATTTTTCCAAAATTGTTTAGGATTTTTTAAATCCTGAGTGAGAGAATCTTTATAATAATTAGATTTGGCATTTCTAGTCATAGTTTTACTTTTATTTCTCAACAATTTGTATTTTTACCAAACCTCTGGATCATTTGTCTTGCGAAATGAGGCCCAGGCCTTATCTCTCTGCTTGAAGATACATAATAAATCAGATGTGACCCAAGGAAGATGAATGCCCTTAACCTTCATAGTTTTGAAAGGAGCATGTTTATCAATAATTTTGAATTCCGGGTGCAAGAAATTCCAAGCGTCCTGAGGTTTTGAAATGATTTGATACCGGTCCCAATTGACTGAAAGCAAGTCATTAATAAATTGATCAGTATTAATTTTCTTATATTGTCTAATTTGTATAAATTTGGGTGGAAGTTTGGGTAATTTGATTTTCCAGATGCAAAATACAATATGGTGGTCACTAAAGCAGTTTGACATGGTCCCTGATTTAGAAAACCTATTAGGATGTGAAACCAATATCCAGTCAAATAGTGATTGACATGTGGGAGTGACCTGAGTAGGCTCATCAATTAGCTGAGTTAGGTTCATGTTTCGGATTGTGTTTTTAACATTATTACAGGATTTGTCCAACCAGTTCTTATTGAAGTCACCAAGTATTATAAGTTCATTTTTATCTTTGATAGAATTTATGGAGGAAATCATGCAGTTGAATGATTCAGCAGGAGCTGAAGGAGGTCTATAAATGTTTCCAATGGTTAAGGACTTGTTCTTATGGAGAATTATCTTAACAAAAATACTCTCAAAATGTAAAGGCTCAGCTGTATGCACCGTTATCTCAGAGACAAGATTGGATGCGACATATGTGGCAACACCACCAGCCCTAGTGCCCCCGTCAGCTCTGTATAGAGTATAGTTTCATTATTAGATATGTTGTTGGTGAGCCAGGTTTCTGATAGAGTAATTACATGAGGTTTGTGCAGTTCAACCCATAACCTAAGTAGGTACATTTTATGTACAAGGCTCCTGATATTCAAATGTATGATTTTAATTCGTTTTGCGCTATCCAGATTGACATTTAGTGATTAAATCTGTTCCATCATTAATCCAACAAAAATCACAGATCCACAGAGATAATGTGCTAGGCTTGAAAATAGAACCCATATTAATAATATATGCACAAGACAACATAAACCACATCACAAGAGTAACATCAATTGGTTGCAGTTGCAGT
Organism: Notolepis coatsorum; assembly: GCF_963971535.1. Classification (NCBI taxonomy): domain Eukaryota; kingdom Metazoa; phylum Chordata; class Actinopteri; order Aulopiformes; family Paralepididae; genus Notolepis; species Notolepis coatsorum. Next base: position 120,939,944 of record NC_140166.1, read on the forward strand.
CCAACACTTACATAACACTGAACAAATAAACACAGAGAGACAGATGAAGAAAAAAACTAAAAGACAAGAGAACAAAAATAACTTAGCACCAATCCATTTACCCTTGACCCCATAGGCCCAAAGAGTTTGGTGATTAGCCTAAGGCAATACCAATTTGTCACTAGCCAAAAATAAATAGGCAAAGATATAGAGAAAGAAAAGAAAAGATAAATAGGAATAAAAGAAAACAAAAGGGAGAAAATTATTAACAACCATGGAAGTCATTCACCAATTGGGATGGCAGTGGGGACACATTGATGACATCATCACCATGCGTCAGTGTTTACCTCGACTCGGAAGCACGCTGGCTACTTGGTAGCATCTCCTCCTGTTTGTTTATGTTTTCATTACCCCCACTCAGCCAATAAGTGATGTCAGAGTTCCTATACAGTTTACCATCAATGTAGAGTTTGTCAATGAACAAACAAGCATGTTTCTTGCTTTTTCTTGCCTCCGTCATGATCGGGAAGATTTTGATTTATGAATGGTCGTACCGTCGCTATGTTTCTGAGATGAAAGAAGGCAAATTTTGTTTAAATGGGCGTTGACGTTTTCTGATTTTTGATTCAGATTACTTTATTCACCATATTGTACAGGTACAAATGGAGCGTGATTTGACATTACAGTGCATGATTTTTTTCACAAATAGGAATAAACATAATAATAAATAAATAAGTGCAAAACAGGACAGAACAGTGAGACAACAATAAGACAGTAAAGTGCAGTGGTTGGGGACATGGATACAGTGCAGCACAGTTCAAGTCCAGAGGTCCAGCCCTAGCAGCTCGCCATAGAAGGGGGGAGCAGGGGGACACCTGACTCATTTACCAGACGAGCTGCTGAGGGGAAGAAGCTGAGTCTATGGCAGGATTTTAATGTCTTGGGCAGCCGTAGCCGCCTGCCATGGGGGAGCATGATGAAGAGGCCGTGGCCCGGGTGGGCGGGGTCTGCCATGATCTTCGTCGTTCAAATCTGAGTCCAGGATGACACTGAGACTTGTCACCTCCGGTTTAATCCAAGTGGTTAATCTTCCTAGATTATTTGATAGCATCTCTCTTTTTGATTTGGGGCCAACAAGTATGACTTCAGTTTTGTCCTCATTCAATTTGAGAAAGTTATCATTCACCCATTTGTTTATTGCTGACAGGCAGTTGGTAATGGAGTTTATCATTTGGTTCAGCGGATATGTACAATTGTGTATAATCCGTATAGCGGTGGAAATCTATACCATACTCTCTGATGATGTCACAGAGTGGTAGCATATAAGAAAATAGTAATGGACCTAAACAGCTGCCTTGTGCAACCCTGTAGCGGCTCTCATATTTCTCTGATGTATAGTCTCCGAGACTAATATAAAACATGGGGGACCCTGATGGAAACAAGACAAACGTCTTTCTCAGGTCTGCATCCCCTTAACAATTGTATGTATTGAGCCGTACTGTATTGTACCCATTCTGCAATCTGTTAAATAAAGTTTTCATTCATTCATTCATTCATCCTTCCTCTGATATATGTTTTGATCCAGTTCAACACGCAGCCAGAGAAACCAATAAGCTTTTCAAGTCGATTTATTAGGATGTTGTGATCGATAGTATCAAAAGCTGCACTGAGATCTAATAGGATAAGGATGGAGATTTTATTTGCATCAGAGTTGAGTCTGAGGTCACTAATTACCTTTGTGAGTGCAGTTTCCGTACTGTGGTATCTTCTGAAACCTGACTGAAAGACTTCTAAGATGTTGTTTTCTTTAAGATAGGAGTTTATTTGGACTGAGACAATTTTTTCCAATATTTTACTGATAAATGGTAGATTTGATATTGGTCCGTGGCAAAAGTGAAGCAAAAATCTTATTTTTAAAGCATCCCCCACTGTTTATTTCAGTGGTGGCTGGTGTGTTAAAAAATTGGGGAGGACGGGAGATTACAAAAATTTAATAAAGAAGTCAGAAATTCAAGCTTTCTTTAACTACGAGGCATTTATTCATCATATAAATTTTTTTTATAATATCAAACAGAAGACTGAGTCTGTGCTAACCGAATACAGAAGCCATGTTCGCTGTATTTTTAGGGAAAACAATATCTTTGACCTGTATTGGTCCCCTTGATAACACATTGTTGGGTATGGCCTATGACATTTGGCCATAGTGCATGGGCAACTGCGCTCTAAATGGCTCATGTGCATGCGTGAGCCCGTTATAATTGCACTCCTGTTGGGTCATTCGTTGGGGTGGTCAGAGTCATTAACTATGGCTTCACTGGATAACCCCGATCACCTGCATTTAAGTGATATTTTAATTACAGATACCCCAGTAATAACATTACAATTTCATTCAATACAATGCATGCCTTCCTCCCGGTCACCAGCAACGACATGTATCAGCCAAATGCGCATCGCAACATTGACTGAGTGGAATCCCTTTCTATTCACATAACTGAATTTGTGATGGAGCTTTGACAGCTACATGGGTGGTACAGTAACAGCCTATTGCTCGATCCATCCAATATCACGATGGACCGTGCCGGTGGCCAAAGACCCGAGGGTGGAGAGGACTTGAATGTGCATGGGGATGGAATTTGTGCGTTTTGTTCCACACTCCAATTTGGATCCCAAATTGCGGTACAAAACAAGGAGAATGTGTCTCGGGTAGCGGACTCTACTTAATATTATGTTCTCTCTGCAAATAGACTGCCCTATCTCTGAAAACAGCTCCCCGCGGAGCGCACCCGGTGAGAAGTATTCCGATAACGCTATAGATAAACCATGCTGCATTCATTCCAAAATACCTATTCCAAATGCTATTTATAGGGTTTGACAATAATTACACTCATGTCTCTATTTTACAATTAACTATAATTAATTATGAGTCATATAAACACGTTGGTGTTGAAACTCGAATGTATGAATGCATGAAAGCTGTTGCCGTTTTTCCTATTCTACCGCTTGGCGCCATGTACGGTCCGAGCTGTGCATAGATATATGCAGGGTGCGAACCATGGGGGAACTGGGGGAGCCATGGCTCCCCTATATGAGACATCAGCCCCCCTGAAAACATGATTTGTGAATTTTTGGGGGGTCTCTAAAATACTGACAATAAATGCTATTTTTGCCATGCATTTCTAATTTTTCTGTAATTTTCTGTATCGTCATCATCGTGTATAATAATAAAATTTTGCTATTTTGATGTATGATTAATGATTTGCGCACTAATTCACCGTAATAGACTATACCATAAATCTATGGGGTTGCGGCACTGCAGATATACCCTACTCGTAATAGATGGCAAAATGCATGCTATTCTTGCGTTTACCATTCGGAGCGTGGCGGCGCTGCAGCCTGCAGGCACAAATCAAACTTCACCCGCCGTTTAAAAAAAAGAAAATACAGGTATTCAGGAATAAGGATAATGTCGAAAGTTAAATGAAATATCAAAGAAGTAAGCCTTCTAACCAATTTTGGTTTTACAAAGAAGGCGAAGCAGCCTGCTGCGGGGACTACTTCTGTCTGTGACATGCAGATTTTGAGAATTGGGCAGATCTTCACTATCAGGTGGGTGGCGATAATGTTGCATTTGCCTACTATAATAATGTTAGACTCGATGTGTTTGTCGTGGACTTGTTTTTCGGTATTGGTTCATCCGTGTGTTTATGTGTAAATAGGACTGTTGTGTGTGAATTTTAGTGTTGGATCAGAGGGGTTAATCTGAGCATGTGTTTTTCAATATGTGCATCTTCATCATGCATGCAGACACCTGTGTGGTGCTGACTATGTGTGGTTCTGTAATGTTACTCATATATATAGCCTATGTCAGCAAGTGTCACAGTAAAGTCCTCCCTGTGAGGCACGTGCAGCGTTGAAGGACCTGAGTCTCCTTAGGAAGAACAGCCTGCTCTGTCCCTTCCTGTAGAGGGCCTCTGTGTTATCCGACCAGACCAGTTTATTGTTCAGGTGTACCCCAAGGAACTTATATGACTCCACCACCTCCACCTCCACCCCTCGGATGGTGATGGGAATCAGGGGGGGCCTCTTCTTGCCCCTCCGGAAGTCCACCACCAGCTCCTTGGTCTTACTGGTGTTGAGTTGGAGGTGGTTGCTGTCGCTCCACCCCACAAAGCTCTCCACCAGGGCTCTGTACTCCTCCTCATCATCGTCGGTGATGTAGCTTACGATGGAGGAGTCGTCTGAGAACTTCTGCAGGTGGCACCCGCTTGAGTTGCGGCAGAAGTCTGAGGTATAGAGGGTGAAGAGGAAGGGTGACAGCACAGTTCCTTGGGGGGCGCCGGTGTTGCTCACCAGTACGTCAGACTGACTGTCCTTTAGTTTGACGTACTGTGGTCTCTCAGTGATGTAGTCCTTGATCCAGGCCACCAAGCCGTGCTCCAGCTGCATCGCAGAGAGCTTCTCCGCTAGCAGTGATATAACCTGGTAGGATGGTCTCTGAGTGAGTACAGTGGCTGGTAGAATGGTCTACAGTAGGTATAGAGAACCTGGTAGAGTGGTCTCAGAGTGAGTAAAGTGGCTGGTAGGATGGTCTACAGTAAGTATAGAGGACCTGGTAGGATGGTCTACAGTAGGTATAGAGAACCTGGTAGAGTGGTCTCAGAGTGACTATAGTGGCTGGTAGGATGGTCTACAGTAGGTATAGAGAACCTGGTAGAGTGGTCTCAGAGTGACTATAGTAGCTGGTAGGATGGTCTACAGTAGGTATAGAGAACCTGGTAGAGTGGTCTCAGAGTGACTATAGTGGCTGGTAGGATGGTCTACAGTAGGTATAGAGAACCTGGTAGAGTGGTCTCAGAGTGACTATAGTGGCTGGTAGGACGGTCTACAGTAGGTATAGAGAACCTGGTAGAGTGGTCTCAGAGTGAGTATAGATACCTGGTAGGATGGTCTACAGTAAGTATAGAGGCCCTAGTAGAGTGATCTACAGTAGGTATAGAGGGCCTGGTAGAGTGGTCTACAGTAAGTATAGAGGACCTGGTAGAGTGGTCTCCAGTGAGTATAGCCCAGTCTTAGCTGCTTTACACTGGCTTCCTGTAACATTTAGAATTGACTTTAAGGTCCTTCTCCTTACATACAAAGCTCTAAATGGACAGGGACCTAGCTACATCACCAACACTCTAATAAATTACAGGCCAGCAAGAACACTGCGATCATCAACTGCTGGACTACTAGAGGCTCCCAGAAACAGTAAAAAAAGGATCGGTAATGCAGCCTTTATCAACTATGCCCCAAAACTATGGAATAAACTACCCCAAAACATCAGAGAAGCAAACTCACTAGATATCTTCAAAAGACAGCTTAAAACCTACTTCTTTGCTCAGGCATTTAAATGAAAATTCCTATCAAATTCATGTGTCGGTTCTGATGCTAATTTAATCTCGCTATCTCCTCCCTCCTCTCTGCCCAGACAACTCACATCTCCACTCCCCAGACTGTCGAGGTCGTCCTATCACCAGCCCTCACTTCCTCCCTATAACCGGTTTAGACGTGTCGATTCTACCTTCTTCAACGGACTTGACTCCCTACTAACTACAATATGGACCAACTAGTAAGCTGGTCATTTGCAGCGATTGATCGTATTTTTTCTTCAAGGAAGCAGAGCGCAGCTGATCCGCTGTGTCCAGTTGGGACATTTCAAGCAGGCTTTGCAATTGACAGCTGGAATAAATGGGGATCAATCTGCCTTTACTCTCTTGAGATTGAAGATGTGGAGGATTTGTACATCCTCACATTCATGTTGATCGGCATGGTAGCAATCGCTATCGGGATCTGGATCTGTACAAGATTAATTCGGAAACACGATAACCGTATGGAGATAGCTATGGACAGACTGGAAGCCCTCCACATGGAACTTGTAAAGAGACTTGCTGCCCCCCCCCCCCCCCACTCTCAAGTGTGCTGGAGCCTTTGGAACTCACAAGGTCACGTCGGGGAGTCGAGAGATAAGAACAGAACATAACGTTCCTCCTACGCTCGTTGCACGCGCCCCCACCCCCCCCCACCCCCGGCCCCTCCAGTCACAGTCCCATCCCCCACCCCCCTCTCCTCTGCGTTGGCACTGCTGACAAATGCGCTTGTTGATGAATTTATGACTGTGTGCCATTATTACTACCAAATGTAATAATTGTGAAAGCCCCTTGAATATTGAATATTATATAATGAAGAGCACTGCTCTGTTGTAATGCAAAATTTCACTATTTTATCACTGTTCTATGTTAAATACCCTGTTGTATGTCTGTTCCATTTTATAATTCTTAGACTATTTCTAAACCGAATCATTTTAAACTATTTTTGTCATTTGTATTACTGAATGAAACTGTAAACAAAGAACCTATTGGGATACTAGGTCCTAATGTGAAACACTGTGATTTACCTTACCTTGCTCATGCTCGCTTATACCTATATTTTTATTGTTGTGAAGCACTTTGAACTGCAACTTCTGTATGAAAAGTGCTATACAAATAAAGTATTATATTATATAAAGAGACCTGGTAGAGCAGTCTACAGTAGGTACTATAGAGGACATGGTAGAGCAGTCTACAGTAAGTATAGAGGCCCTGATAGAGTGGTCTCAGAGTGGGTAGGCTGGTAGGATGAATGAATGAATGAATGAATGAAAACTTTATTTAACAGATTGCAGAATGGGTACAATACAGTACGGCTCAATACATACAATTGTTAAGGGGATGCAGACCTGAGAAAGACGTTTGTCTTGTTTCCATCAGGGTCCCCCATTTTCAATTCATATAGGATGGTCTACAGTAAGTGTAGATGACCTGGTAGAGTGGTCTTCAGTAAGTATAGAGGATAAGGTAGAATGGTCTTCTACAGCATAGGTGTCAAACTCACGGCCCGCGGCCCAAATCCGGCCCGCCACGTCATTTGATGTGGCCCCCCAAGAGCTCAGGTAAAAAAAAAAAAAATCTTTTTTTTACATTAATATTGGGTTAAAAAATAGCAGTGTTAAAATAATTGTGGGTTAATGCGTTAATAAAGCTTTAACTTTGACAGCCTTAGTTATTACACATTCTTACACATACATGTATGTTGAACATCTGAGGTAACAAAGGAAAAAAGCCAAAAGCACTTACTCCTCAGACATTCTTTGACAATTGTACAGCCCAAAATACAAAAAAGATCCAGGCGGAATAGGTAACAAAGGGTTGAAGAAATATTGTCTGAACTGTCAGATGCAAACTGGCTGTGTGACATAACCGAGCATCTCGCTCAATTGAATAAGAAGCTGTAGGGACGCAAACAAGTCCCACCCAAAACTTGACCAATATAGTTGTGAACTGTGACAACCCTTATTTTGTTATTTTTGAGTACAGTTACAGTTGTGTGTTCATGCAGACACATAATAGCAATTTCATTACGAATTGAAAATGGGGGACCCTGATGTAAACAAGTCTTTCTCTGGTCTGCATCCCCTTAACAATTGTGTGTATTGAGCTGTACTGTACTGTACCCATTCTGCAATCTGTTAATTAAAGTTAATTAAACTATCTTCCATTAGTTGGATGTATGGCCTCTGCAAGGTTGTGTGCAGCCATGGTCTACAGTAAGTATAGAGGACCTGGTAGAGTGGTCTCAGAGTGAGTATAGAGGCTGGTAGGATGGTCTACAGTAGGTATAGAGAGCCTGGTAGGATGGTCTACAGTAAGTATAGAGGACCTGGTAGAGTGGTCTCAGAGTGAGTATAGAGGCTGGTAGGATGGTCTACAGTAAGTATAGAGAGCCTGGTAGGATGGTCTACAGTAAGTATAGAGGACCTGGTAGAGTGGTCTCAGAGTGAGTATAGAGGCTGGTAGGATGGTCTACAGTAAGTATAGAGGACCTGGTAGAGTGGTCTCAGAGTGAGTATAGAGGCTGGTAGGATGGTCTACAGTAAGTATAGAGAGCCTGGTAGGATGGTCTACAGTAAGTATAGAGGACCTGGTAGAGTGGTCTCAGAGTGAGTATAGAGGCTGGTAGGATGGTCTACAGTAGGTATAGAGAGCCTGGTAGGATGGTCTACAGTAAGTATAGAGAGCCTGGTAGGATGGTCTACAGTAAGTATAGAGGACCTGGTAGAGTGGTCTCAGAGTGAGTATAGAGGCTGGTAGGATGGTCTACAGTAGGTATAGAGAGCCTGGTAGGATGGTCTACAGTAAGTATAGAGGACCTGGTAGAGTGGTCTCAGAGTGAGTATAGAGGCTGGTAGGATGGTCTACAGTAAGTATAGAGGACCTGGTAGAGTGGTCTCAGAGTGAGCGCTGTGCTGCTTCCCGCTGCAACCGTCTCCAAGAGGAAGAGGATGTTTGGTCTTCGGCTTCATGTCTGCTGTCTAAGCAACAAAAAATACACACCTACACACTTCCAGGTGAAAGGACAGGGTCAAGCAAACACAGAGAGAGAGAGAGAGAGAGAGAGAGAGAGAGAGAGAGAGAGAGAGAGAGAGAGAGAGAGAGAGAGAGAGAGAGAGAGAGAGAGAGAGAGAGAGAGAGAGAAGGGGAAGAGAAAAAAACAGTGCAGCCAAATAAAAATCCATTGAGCTCAACAATGGTGTTATAAAAATGTACGGAGGTATGTTTAACAATGCTGTAGGAAGACTGAGAGTAAATACTGTTGGAGGACCGAGCCTTGGCTCCTCATCAAAGTCCTACCACCACACATTGTCTTTAAATTCACACCATTGTCTCCTGTCAAACACACACACACACACATGTATACACATACACACACACACTTCTATACATCTGAGGCGGTGATGTAGAGATTATTTTGGGGAAAAAAACCGTTTTGTTTTTGGTGTTTTTTGGTGTTCTGAGAGCATGATAATGGCTCTGAAATGTCAGCGAAGAGATTCAACGTTTGTTTGTTAGTCTATATGGCACAGGGTGTGGTCATTCTGCAGATGATCAAAGTAGGCCTGCACAGAAAGACAGGCCTTCTAGATTTGCCCTCACCAGTAGGCCCTCACCCAAGGATGATATTGTAGACTTTCACAGAAGACCCTCACACAAGGATTATCGTATACATTTTCTAAGAAGCCCCTCACGCAAGGATTATCGTATACATTTTCTAAGAAGCCCCTCACGCAAGGATTAAATTGTAGGTTTTCAGAGTACGTCCTCACACAAGGATAATACCATAGATGTTCAGAGTAGGCCTGAACAAAGCATTAATGTGGCACAAAACCTGTTTCGGGCCAGAATTGGTCTTTATCAGGTTGGGCATACATGTTTTTCAGTAGTTTTCAGTGTGCAGATCTACTTTGAAAATCGACTATGTTCTACTTGCCCAGCGCCAGTGAGGAAGGTGGGTGTATGTACATTATCTTTCAAACCCAGTCTCCCTCATGAGAAGTTCTGTTTAGCTCAGTTCAGTTTATCTTTATTAATCCATTTGACCCATCATAACTACTAGCCATGGTCCAGTGCTCGGGGACCAACTCCAGTTCTAATGCCAGTGCCTCGGTAAAGGATGATGGTACAAGTACGTACCCAGCATGCACGTCTTTCACGGTGTGGCGACGAAACCCACGCAAACGCGGGGGGAACACCACAAAGGAAGGCCCCTCATCGGGTTCGAACCCACGGCTTTCTTGCTATGAGGCAACAGGGCTAATCACTGCACCACCGTATTGCCTGTAAACCAAACCACTACCAGTCATCCAAAGGGCCCACCCACACACAATGTTGAAACCAAACCTACGGCCTTGGTCACGGTACCACTGTAACACACCTGCAAGCAAACACAACTCTCCCGTGAGGGAGGCCCCACCTCTACCATCCCAGGCAGGAAGATATTAGACTCTTAAGCTTCAGGCAGGGCTACTCAGCTGCATACAGTATAAGCTCCTTTGAAAAGTAAGAGGCTATATGTTCACCTTATCTCCCGTTACTAGTAATTGTGTTCTTTGTGATAGGAGACCTTTTGACATTCTAAGAACCTCAGCTCTTGGTAATGCGAAGGTTATCACATGAGTGTGACACACCAAATACAACAACGCTAACAGGATTATTCATGTATTCATACCTGAAGATTACAGAATGTGCTTCCTAAACATTAAGGCTATAGCCAGCAAGTTAGCTTAGATGGTTAACGACTTACCTACATTCCTTAGCAACATTAAAGATATATTCCTAGTATTGGATTACAGCCTCTTTTCCATAAGGTTCAGGGGGCCTGTTTCAACATCAAATATGGGGCCCTCATCTAATTTTAACAACCCCCTCCAGCATGTGCATTATATACATTATATACTAGGTGTCCTAGGTCGTGATTCTCAAATTGTGGGGTGCAAGCAAATGACAAGTGGCATGTCAAATGAAACAACAAATTATGAGGTGTATGTATTGTATTCTAGCTCATCCAGAATCACAATAGGAAGCCAATGAAAATATAATGTTTTAGAAAAATGTGCACATCAGGCAGGAACACAGTTCAATTAGACCCTGGAGATTTCCATGACTTGGTTTATGTCGGGAACAAGGTTACTTCTACAAGCTGAAAGACAGTGAACATCTTTCTGTGTTGGTGATGTTGCCTTTTCAAGCGTTTCTATCAGTGAACATCTTTCTGTAAATGGTAAATGGCTGCATTTATATAGCGCTTTTATCCAAAGCGCTTTACAATTTGTTCCTCACATTTGACCCATTCACTCACACATTCACACAACGACGGCAGAGGCAACCATGCAAGGTGCCGACCTGCACATCAGGAGCAATTTTAGGGGTTAAGTGCCTTGCGCAAGGACACTTCGACATGCTGGCCAGGAGGAGTGGGAATCGAACCGGGAACCTCCGGATTCCCAGACAACTGCTCTACCTCCTGAGCCCCTGTCGCCCACGTCTGTGTTGGTGATGTTGCCTTTTCAAGCATTTCTATCGCGCATCATTTATCCACATTGGCACAGTGTGCACATTTGCTCTGTCAATCCGGGGCCCGTTTAGATCGTAAGAATACTCTTTTCTACAGCCCATGACTCGAGGCTCAAGAATCTGTCTTCACCTTGTGTCCTCCTCACTATTCTACATCTACCCTTCATGACTGAAGTGGATTTAATGGATCAAATCAATAGGGGATTGTCGTTTTCACCTCGTCAGCATATTTGATGAAAATTACAACTGTACGTCACTTTGATGCAGCGTTAAAGAATCCCATACATCCTGGTTTCTCAAACTGTGGTTCAGGACCTAAAAATGGTCGTGGGCCTTGTTCTGGTGGGTCCTGTGTTAGGCCGACGGATTATCACAGGATTTTGCAGATTCGTCAAATAGTTGATTTAAAGTGACAAATCTGTAAAACAGAGGTGTGCTGGTCGTTTTTCAGGAAATACCTCAGCAGCAAGAAATTATGAATTAATAAATTCAAATAAATAGATAAATACAATTTTATAATGAATGAAAAGGAATAATAAATACAAATAATACAAGTTATTAATTAATTAGATATAATAATTATAATAATTAAATAAATAGAATACATGAATGAATTAAAGATAATAATAATAACAAAATAAATAAAAAGGACTACTCGACTAATAAAATATTGGTGGGCTATAAGACCAAACTGACCGATGAATCAACTAAGAGAGGGCAGCAGTTACTGAGATTACAGGGCACGGTGAAGGACTGGATATGAGCCTCAAGGTCAGGTCATCAGGGCATTGCTCTGTCTAATATCCCTTTGATACATTCATTATTAAAAATATATATATTAAAAGGAAAGGAAAAATGTCAGCTATTTTTATGACTAACAAAGATTTAGCCATAGAAATTTCCCTTTTTACTACCTCCTATATTACTACTTTATTGCATGACGTCCACATACAGTATGTTGAGAGAAAATGGTGGTTTTTCAATGTATGTGATGTATAGATTGGGGAAAGATGGTAGCACAAAACGGTGCCGGGTCAGAGAGGTCGAAGTGCATGCGGACGGTGGAAGCAGGAGACGGTGGTTCAGTAGCAGGGTGATTGTTGTGAGCCACACTGCCAGCGAGAGAATGTTTGTTGACATTCCTCATTAGAACATCTGAGATTAGAGTGTACTGTCTCGACGAGCAGGAGGGAGAGAGGTTCATCTTAATGCAACAGTGAATGAAACTGCATTTTAATGTGTGAAAGGTTAAACGCAGTTGTCATGACAACACGTCACATGACAACCAGAATGCGGGGCCGTCGTTGCGACGACGAACATCTATAAGTCGAACGGTGTTTCCGGGTGTTGAGCAGACTAAAATCTGACTGAGACTAAGAGGGAAGAAACCAGAAGAGACTCTCTCCTCTCGACGAGAGAGAGGGGGGGGGGGGGGGGGGAGAATGGCACATCACCAGTAGCTTCGGCTACCACGAGGATGGTTTTAGGCTAACGAACAGGCCTGAACACTATTGGACTGAACAGCAAAAGGACGATAATATGAACACACCGAAAGATCATTAGAAATATACTCTTCAAGGACAATACAATCTGTTAACATCTGAGCTGAGGTTTCTGTTTAGAGAAATAAAACCACGCTTTTCCTTGTAAGGTATTTCACGTTGTCGAAGTGTCGAATTCTTACGGAGGTGGGGAAGTATTATGGTTTACGGATTGCACTAACGGGGGGGAGATAAGGATCTTATCTACCAGTATCGGAGACGTCAGGACCATTAAAAGTACACAACGCAGAGGAATTGGATGGAGGGCCAAACAGACGAAGACGTGATACTGGCCAGTTTGATCAGAATCTTACAATGTGGACAGTTGGCTTCTGAGGTAAAAAATTACACTGCAATGAGAAAAAATTATTTAGTTGTTGATAATAAAAAAAGTTTTTGAACTGGTCTCTTTGACCAGCTAAATACTCAGAGCCAATCAGATTCAAGATGATGGTTCATGTTACATTAGAGTAACAGGTCTCAAGATTCTGCCACCAACTGGTTGGTAGACTACAACTACAGTAGGTCTATATTCTAGGAATTTATCATAGTCTCCAAATCAAATCAAAAATCAAATCAAATTTATTTATAAGGCCCGACAACACACGTTAATGTCCCCATAGGCCGTACAGGTCTTCTTTAAACAAGTCAAGAAGAAAACATAACAATAAGTCAAGAACAGAACAAGAACACCATAAGGTCCAAAAATGTTTAGATGAATGCAAATAAATGAAAGAATGAAAGAATGCAAGCACTCCCAGACATACCCCACGCGAAGGTAAGGAAAAACTCACTAAAACCTAACAATAGGAAAAAAAGCTCCACAGGCAGTGTGGAGGAGAGAAACCTTAGAAGGGCCATACAAGGGGGGATCTCCCTTCTTAGATGTTGGTGATAGTAGTGTTGCAGACGGACAGTTGGTAAGCATGCACTCATGTGTGTAGTGAAACACAGATGAGTGCATGCAATAGCAACTGAACATTTTGAAAAATGTTCTGATAGCGGATCTATTTGAGGCACAGGGGCGGCGCATTCAATATATATACAAACAATAGCTGACATCTCAACTGTGTCGTCCAGTGTATGTTCACAATGTACTAATGTCCAGCTGTCTAAATAGTGAACCTTCCATCTCTCCAGGTGGCAGAAATCAACTTCCGATAGTCATGGCCGCCTGGGAGCCCCCCCCCCCCAAAAGGTAAAAAATATATATATATATAATATTTTTATTTTATTTATTTTTTTAATACAGTCAACATATTCTTAAATAATAGCGCTGCCCGAGGCTAGGCATGATACAGTCAACATATAGCAAGAGAGAGAGCGAGAGAGAGCTCCCGTTCTACAGTCAATATACAGTGTTATCGCTGCACAGACCCGGCAATGCCCCTGACCCTCCACCAGAGCAAGGCCAGAGAGAGAGAGAGAGAGAGAGAGACACATTGGAAAGAAACAACCCAAAACCAGAGCAAATTGAAATGCTATTTGGCCCTAAACAGAGAGTACACAGTGGCAGAATACCTGAGCACTGTGACTGACCCAATACTAAGAAGATCCTTGACTAGGTACAGACTCAGCGAGCACAGCCTAGCCATCGAGAAAGGCCGCCATAGGCAGACCTGGCTCCCAAGCGAAGACAGACCCACTGCACACAAGATGAGGTGGAAACCGAGCTCCACTTCTTAACAACCTGCCCACTATACCAAGACATACTTCCCACAAATTGAAAACACCCAAAGAGACTTTGAAAACATCGACAATAACTCAAAACTCCCATACCTACTGGGAGAAATACAAGAATGTGAAATAAAGCCCATTTGAATTGAAGAGAGAGAGATAGATAGAGCATGTCTGTGTGTGTTAGAAAGAGAGAGATAGAGAGAGAGCATGTCTGTTTGTGTGTGTGTGTTAGAGAGAGAGAGCATGTATATGTGTGTTAGAAAGAGAGAGAAATATATAGAGAGAGAGCATGTCATTTTGTGTGTTAGAGAGAGATATAGAGCATGTCTGTGTGTGTTAGAAAGAGAGAGAGAGAGAGCATGTGTGTTTGTGTGTTAGAGAGAGAGAGAGCATGTCTGTGTGTGTGTGTGTGTGTGTGTGTGTTAGAGAGAGAGCATGTATGAGAGAGATAAGCAAAGATGAGCCCCTAAAGGATATTCAACTTTTAATGGAAGAACAAAACAGAAGGAAAAGATAACTTCACAAAGGCAACATGAATATACATAGATCCAAAAGGACAAAGATCAACACTTAAATCCAAAGAGAAGAGGGTCTATACCAGAGTAAACAAAGTAGCAAGGAGCCAATAGCCGACATCAGCTAAATAGGCTAACTGCAAATAGAGTAGCCAGGTACTGACACCAGGCCACACACCGTTAGCTACTACAACAGCTAACATTAGCTAGCCGGCCCGCTTTGGCTCAATATAACATTAGCTACAACAGCTAGCCGGCCCGTTTGGCTCCCGAGAGAGAGAGAGAGAGAGAGAGATATATCCACGGCGGAAATGGAATAGAGTGCATTAAAAACTCACCAAACGTCCAAGAGGATGGAGACAACCGCGTGGAGTTGACGAAGTTCATCTGCCGAATGACCGTCCTCTTCATCTTGGCATAACAATGCTGCACGCGCTCTCTCTAGGTTAGCTAACGCTAGTTAGCCTTTAGCTAAGCTAGCTACTAGCCGACATCATCATGGCTATCCCGACTGAACCACACGTTAGCACTCGATATTATAACGTAGCTAAAGCTAACTAGCTGTCCCTGCCTTTAGATAAGCCGACATGGCTAGCCTGACTGAACTGTCTAACAACTTTCATCTTCAGTCCATCTGCCGAATGACCGTCCTCTTCGTTTTGGCTGGCATAACTAAGCATAACCTCCAAAGCTGCACGTGCGAAATAGTCAAACGCAGCTGACGCACGCCGGCGTACACATGATGTAACCCCTCCCTTCGTTGAAACCAATAGTATGTCTGCTGCAGAGCCCCAGAGCTCCAATAGTGAGTATGTCTGCTGCAGAGCCGCAGAGCCAGGAACAAGTCACACACATTCTACAAACGTGTCTAATGTGAAATATATAAGCATATAAGCAAAACTAGATTTTAGGTCTGTGATGAAAAAGGGCCTCGCGGGAAGGGGGGCCTCGCAAAAAATAAATATACTATTTCTTTTTTTTTTTTTTTTTTTTTGTGCGAGGCCCCCCTTCCCGCGAGGCCCTGTGCGACCGCACTTCTCGCACATCCCCTGAGGCGGCCCTGCCGATAGTGACTCAGGAGGTAGAGCGGTCGCCTGGTAATCTGAAGGTTCCCGGTTCGATAACGTCTCCTGAGCAAGACACTTAACCCCCTAACTGCTCCCGATGAGCTGGTTGGCGCCTTGCATGGTCACCTCTGCCGTCAATGTGTGAATGTGTGAGTGAATGGGTGAATGTGAGGCATAAGTTTCAAAGCGCTTTGGTTAAAAATGCTATATAATAATTCATCAATGAGGCTTCTAATGTCCCGGGCTGCATCAGTGGCCCCGTTTTAATACGGAGGGACAATGGCTTCCCCTGCATTAGTGGTACAAGATAAACAGAACAAGAGTATATAAACATAAGCCAGGTGGGTGACTGTTTCCCACGGAAGCTAACAACCGCGGGCCCATCCACTTCCTACAGATGAACTTCCAACTGCGACGGAATTGATAAGTACACAAATATCCCCTGCATTAAACGGACGCCCGGCAGTAAATAAGACACATGAATGTTTTTGAGCAGGCATTTTGCTAACTGTACAGAAAATGCTCACAACATACTTACCAAGACTGACGAGCTGGCGCCCCTGCATCCTTCAATAGCACTGGTAATAAAGTACAGATTTATGGCAAATGTTTTCATCGTTTCCCCTCTATCAATGCTCCGGCTTCAAAATTAATTATTGATTAATCACTTTGCTTTTTAAGCAAAAATGCAGACCGGCAATATTAAACTATCACAAAAAAATGATTCTGCCTCCAATTCACCTTTATCTAGCCCATTCATTACTATTGTATTGACAGGACCCAACTTGCTAATCGCCAAAGCCAGGGAAATAGGATCCGTCAGCATTTCCCTTGATTGTGCTAAAGCAGATATATATAATAGGATGTAAGTTAACAGATTGATCAGAGAGAGAGAGAGGGAGAGAGCGGTGGTGGAGGAGGGGGCTAACCCAGGTGGCTGTAGTGGAGGAGGGAGGTGCTTATGCATAGTCATCAGTTTGGTTTTAGTCTTAAGTCCACAGCGAAATAGTACTGAGAGACATGGACACATGGACACTGTATGTGCGTGTGTGTGTATGTGTATCATGTGTGTCTGCGTTAATGTACATGTATCCATGTGTATGTGCAACCACGTGGGTATCATAGTGTGTACATGTGTTTGTGTATGTATGTGTGTGCGTACATGTGTGGTGCATGTGTGTGTGTGTGTGTGTCTGCTTTAATGTA
>NC_140166.1:120959356-121045332 GCF_963971535.1 Notolepis coatsorum
GGAGGAGGGTGGTGGGGGGGGGGGGGGTGGTGGGGGGTGACATACAGTAACTGAAATAGAAATCTGAATTGGAAACAGGGCTTGAGTTAAAAATGTAGGCAGGGACAAGCTGGAGGGGGGGAGAGAGAGAGAGAGAGAGAGAGAGAGAGAGAGAGAGAGAGAGAGAGAGAGAGAGAGAGAGAGAGAGAGAGAGAGAGAGAGAGAGTAAACCTAAACAAAACCTAAACAAAACTAAAATTATGATATTCCAAAAAAGGCCCAGCCTACAACAACAAAAACACAAATTCCTCCTAGACACAATTTCCCTAGAACACACAAAAAACTACACATATCTCGGCCTAAACATCAGTGCTACAGGGAACTTCAATCAAGCTGTGAACGACCTGAGAGACAAAGCAAGAAGGGCTTTTTATGCCATAAAAAGGAACATCATATTAGACATTCCAGTCAAAATCTGGCTCAAAATATTAGACTCCGTCATAGAACCGATTTCCCTATATGGTTGTGAAGTCTGGGGCCCACTTGCAAACCAAGACTTCACCAAATGGGACAAACACCCAATTGAGACTCTGCATGCAGAATTTTGCAAATCCATTCTCCGCACCCAACGGAAAACGCCAAATAATGCATGCAGAGCAGAACTAGGAAGATACCCACTAATCATAAAAATTCAAAAAAGAGCATTAAAATTCCACAACCACCTAAAAGAAAGCGACCCAGACACACTCCACAACATAGCCCTCACCCACAGAGAGACCCTCGATAGATGCCCACTCAGCCAGATGGTTCTGGGACTCTGCTCACAAACACAAGCAGAACCACCAGACAGAAACCACACTGGACTAAATCAAATTATAAGAAAACAAAAAGAAAACTATCTGACACATTGGAAAGAAACAACACAAAACCAGAGCAAATTGAAATGCTATTTGGCCCTAAACAGAGCGTACACAGTGGCAGAATACCTGAGCACCGTGACTGACCCAAAACTAAGAAGATCCTTGACTAGGTACAGACTCAGCGAGCACAGCCTAGCCATTGAGAAAGGCCGCCATAGGCAGACCTGGCTCCCAAGAGAAGACAGACTATGCACCCACTGCACACAAGAAGAGGTGGAAACCGAGCTCCACTTCTTAACAACCTGCCCCCTATACCAAGACATCAGAGACATATACTTCCCACAAATTGCAAACACCCAAAGAGACTTTTGAAAACATGGACAATAACTCAAAACTCCCATACCTACTGGAGAAATACAAGAATGTGCAAACACAGCAGCAAGATTTGTGAGCTGCTGTGACAAGAAAAGGACATCCAGCGGAATGCAACCACCATAAAGACTGTACAAGAAATTCCGTCTGTAATGTACTGATTTATTTTGCTTTATGTTTGATTGTTTTGTTTTGTTTGGCTTTGGCAATGTAAACGTATGTTTCCCATGTCAATAAAGCCCATTTGAATTGAATTGAATTGAATTGAGAGAGAGAGAGAAACAGGTTATGCGATACGCCATGTTATCCTTACAGCTAGTTTCCAACACTTCATAATCACATTGAACAACTTCCTAACAGGGTCAAGGAAAAGATGATTTAAGCCTCTACTATATTTACGTGTTGTGGGCTGCGTGGCCTGCCGCCATTAGTCTTTGTCTCGCCGTGTTTTAGCAACATCTGGCGCGCAGAGATTTAGGTTAGACAGCTAATTAGTGGCACATATTTGTCGTAAAGACAGGTGTATTTTCATTTAAGAAACACTTCATCACGCTGCCGGATGGGAGCCTGTTCGTTATGCTCACTCCAAGAGACATGCTCGCACGCACACACACACACACACACACACACACACACACACACACACACACACACACACACACACACACACACACACACACACACACACACACACACACACACACACACACACACACACACACACACACACACACACACACACACACACACACACACACACACACACACACACACACACACACACACACACACACACACACACACACGCACACACACACACACACAAACACACCACACATGCATGCTGTATATACAGCGCCGGCTCTTAGGCAATCACATTGATTGAAACCTTTATTTATTCTTGAAATTAACATTGAGGTTTTAGCCTCATTTGCAATGTCGACGAGATTACAAGTTCAAACAGTTCAAGTACATTTTAAAGGAGGAAAAAAGACATTTGCATAAATAGGACAAAACACAGGTGGGAAGAGAAAGAAAACACAAAGATAATTAAATTAAATCAAATTAAATCCAAAACGAAAACTCTATACTGAGGTAGGGAGGTTTGCGATCGTGTTTTACATTAAAAACACATACTGAGATAGGGAGGTTTGTGATCATATTTTAAATCAAAAACAGTTACATACTGAGGTAGGGAGGTTTGTGATCATATTTTAAATCAAAAACAGTTACATACTGAGGTAGGGAGGTTTGTGATCATGTTTTAAATTGTCCATATGATAGTGGAGTATTCATTTTTTATGTGAGTTGAAAATTATTCCAGGAAGCTGGTGTATCAAAACAAAGGGCAAGTTCAGACTGAACTCCTAGGACCTTAAAGCGGAGATGAAGCAGTGCGATAAATACATATTCATAGCATCACATTAGTATTTAGATAAGCCACAGAAGAAGTCACGTTATAAAAATAAGCAGTTTCTAAGAAAAAACGATTTGTTGTGTACATTTCTGAAGCATTTAGCATTATGGGCGCGGCCATTTTGTTGCTGACGTCATACCGTGGCTTGGGTGTATACACTCTGGTTAGCTGCCTATATTGAATGGGTCGGTCAGCAAATAAAATGTTGCCTACAAAACAACGGGACCGCGGTGGTTCTGTTTGTATTGCTCCTGGCTGTTCAAACTAATTTTACCATGTGAGAGAGAGGAAAGTTGGTTAATTTCCACAAACTACCAGTGAAAAAAACAGTGTTGTTGACATGTTGGCTCGGGCTGCCTGCACCCAGACGGCGCGACCAGCCTGTTGTACAGGGAAGGAGGATCTGCAGCGAACACTTCATTGCCTCGGATTATGTTGTTGGGGTGGGATGTTTGTCCAGAAGACCACTAATCAGCTGAAGCCGGACGCGGTTCCCTCGGTCTTCGACAGACAGACCGGCGTTAGCTCTCGGGGCCCGGCGTTAGCTCTCGCTAGCTAGCGTTAGCAACCGGAGCGTCGCGGAGCATTCAGCTTGTGTAGCCAGCAGGCTGAATGCTCCGCGACGCTGGTTGAAGTGGGTCTAGGTAGCCAGCAGGCTGAATGCTCCGCGACGCTGGTTGAAGTGGGTCTAGGTAGCCAGCAGGCTGAATGCTCCGCGACGCTCCGGTTGCTAACGCTAGCTAGCGAGAGCTAACGCCTGGCCCCGGCTGGTGCCAACTAGCTCCCGAGAGCTAACGCCGGTCTGTCTGTCGAAGACCGAGGGAACCGCGTCCGGCTTCAGCTGATTAGTGGTCTTCTGGACAAACATCCCACCCCAACAACATAATCCGAGGCAATGAAGTGTTCGCTGCAGATCCTCCTTCCCTGTCCAACAGGCTGGTCGCGCCGTCTGGGTGCAGGCAGCCCGAGCCAACATGTCAACAACACTGTTTTTTTCACTGGTAGTTTGTGGAAATTAACCAACTTTCCTCTCTCTCACATGGTAAAATTAGTTTGAACAGCCAGGAGCAATACAAACAGAACCACCGCGGTCCCGTTGTTTTGTAGGCAACATTTTATTTGCTGACCGACCCATTCAATATAGGCAGCTAACCAGAGTGTATACACCCAAGCCACGGTATGACGTCAGCCATGACGTCAGCAACAAAATGGCGGCGCCCATGTTGAAAACAGGGATATTATATTATATTTTTCAGACAAATAAGATAGATTTCACATTTGATTATAGAACCCTGTCTTACACAAGGTACACAACAAACAAACTAGGATCACATTGCTCACTGCTTCATCTCCACTTTAAGTGTAAGCCAGTTGTTTGAAGGGTTAGATAAGGTCCATAATTACAATCTAGCATTGTGATATATGGTGGTAATTTTCCATCAACAGGCTTAAAGATGTCTATGTTTGTGTATATTTTGTCACATAGATGTGACTGTTGTATTTTATTGCGGTAGCACTTTCACATCGAAACAATGGGGTAAGTTCGAGTTGCTAATATTTGGCTGGTAAGTATGGATATGAGTATTTTATGAAGTTTTCACTATCAGGACCAGTAGGGAGATACTATATGAGGGAGACCTGGTCATAATGGATTATCATTCAAAGTTGCACCTGGTAGTTTTGAGAAGAAAAGAAAAATCACCTTTTGAAACAAAGTGAGCCAATGTGCCTCTTAGAGGAAGCTTCTTTGTATGGCAACGGTGGTGGGCGGTTAGGAGCCCCACAGCCAAACCAACCATTTCTGTTTTCAAACAGTGCTACAGGAATCTGGTTTTTCTCTTGTAACACTTTATGTATTCAATACTAAATATATATCATCATATATACTTTATTTTGACTTTACAGAGGTTAGATTTATTTTTAACATACGGCTTTTTTAATGCCTTAAAATTATTTAAGAAAATGTATTCACAATTATAATTATTTTCTTGAATTTTCTTGCAGTCGAGTGCAATATATTGTGTTTAAATTTAAGCAAATCAAATAACAAGCCAGTGGCACGTTATTTTTTTTATTTATTTTTTTTACTGAAAATGTTTTCAGTATTTTTTTTACACTCGAAAATTCTAACCACATTGGACTCCACTCTATAGCATGAAATCCACGATGGCAGCGTGACTTAAAAATAAACACAGTCAGCGAGCCAAACAGACACGCCACTCATTCACTGGCAAAGCCCCGTTTTTAATTACACAACCCTCACAACGCTCTCAAAGTTTGACTCGAGAGCATCGTCCTCCGAAGACGCTTCTCTCCTCTCGAGTCTGAGGTATTAACTGTACGTTAATGACTGTATATGTGGGATTAAAACGTCCGCCGGTAAATATACGTATCTAGGAAACACCTCTACGTCTCTCTCTCTCCGCCGTCACAGCCTCCCCTTCCTCCGTATCCACCTTCTCTCTCTGTCTCTCTCTCTGTCTCTCTCTCTGTCTCTCTCTGTCTCTCTCTCTCTCTCTCTCTCTCTCTCTCTCTCTCTCTCTCTCTCCCTCCTCTCTCTCTCTCTCTCTCTCTCTCTCCCTCTCTCTATCTCTCTCTCTGAGCTCTATTTCTGTCTATTTCTACTCTCTCTCTCTATCTGTCTTCCTCTGTTTTCTTCCCCTCCCTCCACTCTTCTTCTCATCCCGTTACGATTCTTCATTCCGTTCATTCTGCCGCACAGTGCTCTGGTCTTCCTCTGGTCTCCCTCTGGTCTTCCTCTGGTCTCCCTCTGGTCTTCCTCTGGTCTTCCTCTGGTCTCCCTCTGGTCTTCCTCTGGTCTCCCTCTGGTCTTCCTCTGGTCTCCCTCTGGTCTCCCTCTGGTCTTCCTCTGGTCTCCCTCTGGTCTTCCTCTGGTCTTCCTCTGGTCTCCCTCTGGTCTTCCTCTGGTCTTCCTCTGGTCTTCCTCTGGTCTTCCTCTGGTCTCCCTCTGGTCTCCCTCTGGTCTTCCTCTGGTCTCCCTCTGGTCTTCCTCTGGTCTTCCTCTGGTCTCCCTCTGGTCTTCCTCTGGTCTCCCTCTGGTCTTCCTCTGGTCTTCCTCTGGTCTCCCTCTGGTCTTCCTCTGGTCTCCCTCTGGTCTTCCTCTGGTCTCCCTCTGGTCTTCCTCTGGTCTTCCTCTGGTCTTCCTCTGGTCTTCCTCTGGTCTTCACTTTGCCACTTAACTTTTTCTTATTTTGTTCTCTTTCTGTTTTTTTCTCCTCCAGATTGAGCTTTATAGTCTTTTAAAATGGAAATGTCCTCCATCATGGTCACTGGGACGGCGGTGTTAATAAATCAAGCCTCGTCCACCACTTGCGGCTCCGCGCCGGAAAAACAAACCGGCCAGGACAGCTCTCCTCCACCAGGGTGTAATGGAGGTCACAGTCTCACAGCCACTCATTCAAACATATTCAGACGCTCCCCAGGTGACCCACGTACGTATATATGATGTCAACATACATGGGTATTAATTTAGCCACGTCGCCGATGTGAACATACGCTCTTTAGCCTCAAATCTATATGGACGGACGCGTGTGCGTGTGAAAATAACCAGACAAATTTAACAACACACCTACCATACATACATACACATTTAATCTCAAATCTGTACTGACACACACACAGACATATGAATTTAAGCGAAATGTCTGTGTATGTTCATACAAATAACTATATAATCTGCACCACCACACACATGTTTAACACACACATCTATGCATACGTATGCATACAAATGTGACCATGTATCTACAGTATGCAGACTTTACTCATACAAACACACAGACACATGTAGTCACATACCTGTACGAACACACACTGCTGATATGCACATATCACAACACATACTTATACACACAACACATACTATATCACACAACATGTACCTATACACACAACATGTACCTATACACACAACATGTACCTATACACACAACATGTACCTATACACACAACATGTACCTATCACACAACAACATGTACCTATACACACAACATGTACCTATACACACAACATGTACCTATACACACAACATGTACCTATACACACAACATGTACCTATACACACAACATGTACCTATACACACAACATGTACCTATACACACAACATGTACCTATACACACAACACATACCTATACACACAACAACATGTACCTATACACACAACATGTACCTATACACACAACAACATGTACCTATACACACAACATGTACCTATACACACAACATGTACCTATACACACAACATGTACCTATACACACAACATGTACCTATACACACAACACATGTACCTATACACACAACATGTACCTATACACACAACATGTACCTATACACACAACAACATGTACCTATACACACAACATGTACCTATACACACAACATGTACCTATACACACAACATGTACCTATACACACAACATGTACCTATACACACAACATGTACCTATACACACAACATGTACCTATACACACACAACACATACCTATACACACAACAACATGTACCTATACACACAACATGTACCTATACACACAACATGTACCTATACACACAACATGTACCTATACACACAACATGTACCTATACACACAACACATACCTATACACACAACATGTACCTATACACACAACAACACATACCTATACACACAACATGTACCTATACACACAACAACATGTACCTATACACACAACATGTACCTATACACACAACATGTACCTATACACACAACAACATGTACCTATACACACAACATGTACCTATACACACAACATGTACCTATACACACAACAACATGTACCTATACACACAACATGTACCTATACACACAACATGTACCTATACACACAACAACACATACCTGTACACACAACAACATGTACCTATACACACAACATGTACCTATACACACAACATGTACCTATACACACAACATGTACCTATACACACAACATGTACCTATACACACAACACATACCTATACACACAACATGTACCTATACACACAACAACACATACCTATACACACAACATGTACCTATACACACAACAACATGTACCTATACACACAACAACACATACCTATACACACAACATGTACCTATACACACAACATGTACCTATACACACAACAACACATACCTATACACACAACATGTACCTATACACACAACAACACATACCTATACACACAACAACATGTACCTATACACACAACATGTACCTATACACACAACAACACATACCTATACACACAACAACATGTACCTATACACACAACATGTACCTATACACACAACAACACATACCTATACACACAACAACACATACCTATACACACAACAACACATACCTATACACACAACAACACATACCTATACACACAACAACATGTACCTATACACACAACAACACATACCTATACACACAACATGTACCTATACACACAACATGTACCTATACACACAACATGTACCTATACACACAACATGTACCTATCATACCTATACACACAACAACATGTACCTATACACACAACACATACCTATACACACAACATGTACCTATACACACAACATGTACCTATACACACAACATGTACCTATACACACAACAACACATACCTATACACTAGTGTTGTCAAAAATATCGAAGTATCGATACATATCGATACTGAATATTTAAAACGGCTTCAATACTCATTTCCCGAAGTACCGATACTTTCTGCAGTATCGGTACCAGCTGGCTTGCTCCCGCAAGTTGTTGACAGACAGACGCGCTGCCAGAGCCTTGCCCTTCCGCCTCCTCCTCCTCCTCGCTCAGAGCAACAGACACAAGCTGCTGCAGCCTCCTCCCCCTCACAGCCGGGCAGCGCAGCCCTGTCTTCAGTTTGTAAACAACGCTATTATTAGCTAACGTTAGCTGTCGTTCCTCCGTTAGCTTAATGCTAGCTAGCTGGCCACCTATTACTTCATGGAAACGGAGTAACGTCAAGCCGAGCCCACTACACCAGTACATGCATGAACTCGACACAACATTACCCCGCCTCCATGAAGTGTCCAATGGGTGGTGGGTGGTGGGCCTGATCTCTGCCAACGACGAGAGGGCCTACCTGGAAGAGGTCAAGGTCCTGGCGGGATGGTGCCAGGAAAACAGCCTCTCCCTGAACGTCAGCAAAACAAAGGAGATGATTGTGGACTTCAGGAGGTCGGGGGTCAAGGACTACAGCCCCCTCAGCATCGACGGGGCACCGGTTGAGAGAGTCAACAGCTTTAAGTACCTCGGAGCCTACATATCCGAGGACTTGACATGGACCACACACATTGACAGTGTTGTGAAGAAGGCACGACAACGCCTCTACTTCCTCAGGCGCCTAAGGAAGTTCCAAGTCAGTCAGAAGATCCTTAAGAACTTCTACTCATGTACAATAGAGAGCATCTTGACCGGCAACATCACCTCCTGGTTTGGGAATAGCACTGCACAAGACCGAAGCAGACTACAAAGAGTGACACGTTCAGCCGAACGCACAATTGGAGGGGGGCTCCCCACCCTCCAGAATATTTACAACAAGCGTTGCAAGGGCAAGGCTAAGAGAATCATTAAAGACTCCAGTCACCCGAACAACTGCCTCTTTGAACTGCTGCGGTCAGGCAAGCGATACCGGAGTCTCAAGGCGAGCACAGAAAGACTCAGAAGAAGCTTCTATCCCCAGGCCATCAGGCTGCTAAACGAACAATGAACACTACACAACAACAACCACCTAACGCACATAGCACACACATCCACACGCACACACTCACTTTAAACAAACACACTGTAGCACCCACTCCACACACTTTATAGCACACACCCACTTTAAACAAACACACTGTAGCACCCACTCCCCACACTTTATATTTATTGATGAAGGATTGCACTACAACTCGTACACCTTACTGTAAATTGTACCTAAATTGTACCTCATCCCATTTCTGCTTTGCACTATATAGTACTGTACATTAGTACACTGCATAGTATTGTATATTATATGGTAACTCAGAACATTGTACATATGTCTATACCGAACACTGTGACCTCATTTTCTTCTTCTAAATTACATGCTATACTATGTTATTTGATACTATCTTGTCTAGCACAGTCTCTGGAGCGTAACAGTAAGAAGCATTTTGTATGAAAGTATTCTGTACTTCTGTATGACAACTATTAAAGAAACTTGAAACTTGAAAACTAGCAGCAATGTTGTTGAAAATGTAACGTTAATAAATGCTCCGAGCATAGCTCCGGAGAAATCTCTCTCTCTCTCTCTCTCTCTCTCTCTCTCTCTCTCTCTCTCTCTCTCTCTCTCTCTCTCTCTCGCTCGCTCGGGTCATAATTAGAAAGGTGCGCTCAGTAGACCTAAAATCTCCAGCATCCACTCTCTCTTTCTCTCTCTCTCTCTCTCTGATCTAAAGATAAACAAAGGGTTCTAAAAGTGTATTTCTCTTCTCGTATAGTACCAGAGAGAAGCTGAGGAGAATCAACCAGCAACAAAAGCAAAATTTGTTAAAAAAAATAAAAATAAATAAAATTATAATAAAAGAAAAATTATTATAATTTTTTTTTTTGGTATTGAAAGTATCGAAAGTATCGATACTTTTCAAGGTATCGTATCGAAGTCGAAATTCCAGTATCGTGACAACACTACTATACACACAACAACACATACCTATACACACAACAACACATACCTATACACACAACATGTACCTATACACACAACAACATGTACCTATACACACAACACATACCTATACACACAACAACATGTACCTATACACACAACATGTACCTATACACACAACAACATGTACCTATACACACAACAACATGTACCTATACACACAACAACATGTACCTATACACACAACAACACATACCTATACACACAACAACATGTACCTATACACACAACAACACATACCTATACACACAACATGTACCTATACACACAACACATACCTATACACACAACATGTACCTATACACACAACAACATGTACCTATACACACAACAACATGTACCTATACACACAACAACATGTACCTATACACACAACAACATGTACCTATACACACAACATGTACCTATACACACAACATGTACCTATACACACAACAACATGTACCTATACACACAACATGTACCTATACACACAACATGTACCTATACACACAACATGTACCTATACACACAACATGTACCTATACACACAACACATACCTATACACACAACATGTACCTATACACACAACATGTACCTATACACACAACATGTACCTATACACACAACATGTACCTATACACACAACAACACATACCTATACACACAACAACATGTACCTATACACACAACAACATGTACCTATACACACAACACATACCTATACACACAACATGTACCTATACACACAACAACACGTACCTATACACACAACATGTACCTATACACACAACAACATGTACCTATACACACAACAACACGTACCTATACACACAACAACATGTACATATACACACAACAACATGTACCTATACACACAACAACACGTACCTATACACACAACAACATGTACCTATACACACAACAACACGTACCTATACACACAACAACACGTACCTATACACACAACAACATGTACCTATACACAACAACATGTACCTATACACACAACAACACGTACCTATACACACAACAACACGTACCTATACACACAACAACACGTACCTATACACACAACAACACGTACCTATACACACAACAACACGTACCTATACACACAACATGTACCTACAGTACACACAACAACATGTACCTATACACACAACATGTACCTATACACACAACAACATGTACCTATACACACAACATGTACCTATACACACAACAACATGTACCTATACACACAACAACACATACCTATACACACAACATGTACCTACATTACACACAACAACATGTACCTATACACACAACAACATGTACCTTTACACACAACAACATGTACCTATACACACAACAACACATACCTTTACACACAACAACATGTACCTATACACACAACAACATGTACCTTTACACACAACAACATGTACCTATACACACAAGTTGGTTAAGGTTAGAGTTTGGAATCAGGGCTGGTGGTCTATCACCCTGCTCTAAGACAAACTCTAACCTTAACCAACTTCGAAAGAGTCGCCCATCTTAACCAGTGATAGAACTAGGCGTAACGCGATTGGTGCTGAGAGAAACGTCAGTGGCCAATCAGATCGCGGAAAACTGCAAGTGCATTGGTAAAAGACTACACGCGTATAGCGTGTATAGGCTACGAGAATGCAAGTTCTATTCTCTTAACTAAACATTAAATACAACTTAATTTATCACTCTAACAATATTCCTAAATCTGAAAATACTTTCACTGGCACAGTGCCTAACTTCAGCCGAAATATTCAGCAACATGGACAGGTCTGCTCAAACTAATTTATTTTGGGATGACATGACAAACAAATGCAATGACAAAAGATAGTGACAAAAACAAAGGATGCAATTGTGTCATGAAAATACTAATTAAGAAAGCTCTATACATTACGAAATAAACAAAATACAAATGGTGAAAAATGGAGATTATGTCTATCTGTTATAGAAACAAAGAGCTATTGATCCATCAGGACTTCCAATTCGCGATCAGATAATCAAATCTTTCGTTTTCTGTCTGCCATTGTCCTAGGATACTGTTGCATGGGACAGAGCACATAGCAGGCGCAAATCACAAGCAGTTAAGGGTGCTATTAGCAGCCGCAATCCATTCTTTGTGAATTTGGCCCTCAGAGTACAAAACACTGGGTTACACCCCTTTCTCCACAATCCATGCCTCAAGGCTCAATAATCTATCTTTACCTTGTCTCCTTGTCACTAACTACACCTCACCTTCGTGACTGACGTGTTTAATAGGACGAATCAATGAGGGTCGTGGGTTTTTACCTCATCGGCTTATTTTGATAAAGAACTACAGTATGTTTATACTGTACACCTTTAAAACCCAGCGTTGGGCGGCCGGGTAGCGCAGCAGACTAAGCGTCTGTCTACCACCACAGAGACAGTGAGATTGAATCCAGCTGTGGTGCTTCCGGGTTGACCGACCGTCCATACTAACACAATTGGCAGTGTTAGCGGGTGGGAAACCCGGCGAGGGTGGGTCCTGGTCGTTGTAAACAGCGACTCCTACAGTTCAGTCGGGGCGCCTGCACAGCAAGGGAAGGATCTAGGAGAGGTAGTGTGACCTTCCACACGTTACACTCTCCCAGTGGGAGTCCGCGCTGCCAGGTGAAAAGTGGTGGGCTGGGTACACATGTGTCGGAGGAAGGATGTGATAGTCTCCGCCCTCCCGAACCGACGGTAGGGGGTAGAGTACGCAACGACCAGGAAGGGGATTGGGAATTGGCATAACGACTAACATGGGATGGGAGAAAAACGGAAAAAGAAGGAGGAAAAAGATAATAATACATTTCTTTTTTTAAACAGCGTTAAGGAATCCTATATGTTATAAGGAAGGATATCTGCCACTCCAAATACTTCTGACTACAATCAGAAACAGTTCCTTTTAGGGCGGCTGATTGGCGCAGTGGGCAAGGCGCTCGTCACTAACGCAGGAGACGCTGGGTTCGAGCCCAACTCTCTGCGTTACTACCGGCTGGCCGGTCGTTCATACTAACACAATTGGCAAGTGTTAGAGGGTGGGAAAGCCGGTGGGTGGGGATTGGACGTTGTGGACAGCGACTCCTACAGGTCGGTTTGGTGACGCCGGTGCGGCGGAAACAGGAAGTAGCGGGGGCAGCGTGAGCCTCCCACGCATTACTCCTCGCCACTGAGAATTCGAGCGGCTGCAGTGAAAAGATGCGACAGGCTGCCTCCTCGTGTACCGGAGGGGGACACGTGATGCAAGGCTTCTGTCCTCACTACAGCCGACCAGTGGGAGGCATAGTCTAGCAACGTTCAAGACAGGGGAGGGAAGAATTGGATAATACGAAATTGGGATGGGAGAAAAATAGAAAATGGGGACAAAAAGTGTGGGGAAAAAAAAGAAACAGTTAGTTTTGTCATAACGGCTTCTGCGGTATTTCGGGGTGTCCCAGTGTCGTCTTGGACCGTCCGTGGTGCTGCATGTCTTCTCATTTGACCGCTGTTGTGTTTGTCTGCTTGAGTGTTTGGAGTCGTTGCCTTGCTGCATGGCTCCTTTGGTGTGGCTGCGGGTCCTGCGCTCATTCCTCTGTGGAGTTTGGGGGTGGGGGCATGGGGTTCGCTGGTTTCCTTGTGCTATATAAATACAACACTGTATTTATTTTATGACTATTCTTATGTCTGTGCGTTCTACGTTGCACTACTTTTATTGTGTTTTATACCTATTCTTATGTCTGCACTTTATGCATTGTTTTTATTCTGTCAACTGTATGCAAATGTTAATGTATGCTATTTGCTGTCGGGCACTTTGGGCTGCGGTCCATGTGTGAAAGGTGCTGTATAGATAGTAATTATTATTTATTATTATTATATTGTAAACAAAAAAAATGTATGCATTGAAATGTCTCGACGACATTGAAAATGAGGGTGACCTCAATTGTCCTTTTCGAGAATAAATAAAGGTTTAAATAAGGGAAGATGTGGCTAATGTTTTGTATTGGTATGCATATTTAAGCATAAGCCTATATGAACCTGGATATGAATTTGAACCACAAATCTATGTGGACACACATTTAATTCAACCACACATATACACCAACACACACAGATATAAATATACATAAATATACAAATGCTACTTCTAGTGATAAAAACATTTAATCTCAAAGGAAAAAAACGGATATTCTAGAAATTCAAAGCCTTATTTTCAAGTTGATATATATTTCATAAATAATACAGACTTGATTAACTCAAAAAGCAGTGTTTGATAAACAAAATAATCACTCAAATCCGATGTATGAGACTCTCCCACATCAGCAATAGTACTGCACACAAGAACACACATGTGGACCGTCAGAGGTGCCTACAGTAAACACAAATACTTACATACATTCAAACACATGTGTGCAAATCTGTATTTCGTTATGATGCCACCAGTTCATGGAATGAAATACAACAGTACTTAAAGCTTGAGATTCTCCACTCTGTTGCAGAGTTTAAAACCTTGATCTCAAACCTTTGTCAATCAAGTTGTACATGTTCTAATTGATGTGCTATCCTTACTTCATGCCTCATCTTGTTGTCTTATTGGTATGATTGTATATGCTGTGTGATTCTTTTTTTTTTGTTGCTTATTTCTGTATGTACACTCGACGTGACTGAGGGAAACCTCAGTTGCATTTCAAACCTTAAATAAAGGTTTGAAATGTTATTATTGTAATAACAAAGGCTATAATGCTATGTATATACGTGGTGTTTCCCATATTTGGACCCGTTTCAGCAAACCACGTTTCAGGTTACACTATGATGACGTTATCTGGTGACGTTTAAAACATACAACCGTGATTTATCATTAGAACACGAGTAATTACTTAAAGTAAAAGTGTGTTTATTAAAATACTCTGTAGATAATAATGGTCTTCATGTGCACCCAGATTGAATTACGAGCCAACGTTTGATTCGCTTCGCAAGGAAACATAACATGCTTGTTCTAAAATATTCTGACACCTAATCTATTACTACACTATATACTATAACACATGCCATGTGCTTTATTTTAGATTAGATTAAAATGTATTGTCATTATACAGCACAAGTACAGTACAACGAAAAAGAAGGCATCCAACCAGAGTGCAAATGTAAAGTAATATACAATGTACCGGTGATTAAACTGGGTATAAGATATATAAATTAGTACTACTGAGTAATAGTGCTAATCAGATATATGTACAGAGTTATAGTATTAGTGCTGTCAATCGATTAAAATATTTAATCGTGATTAATCGCATGATTGTCCATAGTTAACTCGCGGTTAATCGCAAATTAATCGCATATTTTTTTTATCTACCTTTAACGGATCTTTTTCAAGTTCCAAGTTTTAATACTCTTATCAACATGATAGTCAACAAATGCTTGCTTTATGCAGCCATTTAACACAAAAGGATGACCCTCATGCATTGCAAATTTGCATCAAATTCAAAACAGAGTGATGCACAAAATAACTTAAAAGAAAATAATAATTTCAAACAATGAATAAAGTGTGCATGAAATAATAGGGGAAAGAAAACGTTATCCTTACATTCACCCACACAAGGGCTGAGTAATCACACACACCCCCTCTCTCTCTCACACACACACTCTCCCAGGTCTTTTTCTCTCTTTCCCCTTCCTCATCTCTCACCCCCCTCTCTCTCTCTATCTCACACACACACACACACACACACACACACACACACACACACACACACACACACACACACACACACACACACACACACACACACACACACACACACACACACACACACACACAACAGAAACAAACATAGTATCAATGAGAGCATCAATAATACACCTGAGTGAAGTGTAAAAAGAAAAAAAAGAAAAATTAAAAAGAAAAAAATTATTCTTAAAAGTTAATTGTGAGTTAAAAAAATGGTGGCGTTAATAGAATCGGGCGATAACGCGTTAATACTGCGTTAACTTTGACAGCCTTAGTATTAATATATACAGTGATACAGGTATAAAGACACTATGGTAGTAGTCATACTGGCCAGCAGCGTAACTAAGAGTAGGTAAGGGATATAAAGGATTATGTGCAGGTATGTACAGACAGATAGATATATATATGGTAAGAATAAATACATATATATATGGTGTATATATAGTATTAATGTGCATGCTATCATACAGAGTTATATGTTACCCATTGTCTAATACATTGACTGTATACAGAATATGGTGGAGTTATTGAATGCGGAGGCCTGCGTGTGTGTGTGTGTGTGTGTGTGTGTGTGTGTGTGTGTGTGTGTGTGTGTGTGTGTGTGTGTGTGTGTGTGTGTGTGTGTGTGTGTGTGTGTGTGTGTGTGTGTGTGTGTGTGTGTGTGTGTGTGTGTGTGCGTGCGTGCACATGGCAGAGTTCTATGTGCCCATTCTGTCCAGAGAATATATATTCCTCCACATTTGATTGTAAATGGGAGAAAGAAAAGATGAGATCAATTGTGATTCAACTCGTTCCCTTCAATGGAATTATCTGCACACAAAAACAAATTCAAAGAGTCTCTGCTGTGCGGCCTCAATCAAAATATTCTGATCCTAGTTACACAAACTGAATATGTATGAACAGCTCAAATATGCTGAATTTTGTTTGAATATTTAATGAGATATAAAATATAAGTCTATTTCGGCAACTAATAAAATCAGTCTTGTATGAATGTGCCATAGATTGAAAATGAATGGTGGGAGAGAAGAGGGGGGAAGGGGAGAGACGAGGGGGAGAGAGAGAGAGAGAGAGAGAGAGAGAGAGAGAGAGAGAGAGAGAGAGAGAGAGAGAGAGAGAGAGAGAGAGAGAGAGAGAGAGAGAGAGAGAGAGAGGACTCGGAGGGAGGGATGAGAGAGAGGGGGGGGACAAAGGGTGTCAGCTCTTCATCAACATTCTATAACTGACTGGCAGGGGCCATATTTTTTTCCAGCATATCAAGCAGTCAAAATACCAATGTGCGAATCTAAATGACTCCTCACCCCCTCCTCCTCTCCTTCCCTCTCTTTTCCCCCTGTCTTTCTCTCTCTCTCTTTCCTTGTCTTTCTCTCTCCTCCGTCTCCATCTCTCTTTCTCTCTCTCTCTCCATTTCCCCATCTATCCATCCCCCCTCTTTCTGTGTCCAATCACACAGCAGCCTTTCTCAATAAAACAAATTAACTGATTAGACATTTTAATCTCAGTTGTCTTTGACCTTGTAGAATATATTACTGATGTAGACATCGCTGAGAGCTGATA
Organism: Notolepis coatsorum; assembly: GCF_963971535.1. Taxonomy (NCBI): domain Eukaryota; kingdom Metazoa; phylum Chordata; class Actinopteri; order Aulopiformes; family Paralepididae; genus Notolepis; species Notolepis coatsorum. The sequence goes on from NC_140166.1 coordinate 120,977,000, forward strand.
ATGCACCAGGCAGCTGCTTTTCTTAAAGACAAAACTGCCCTTTTAAAAAGGCGCCAGACAGACAAGCTAACAGGTTGAGACAGAAATCACCCCCCACCCCCCTCTCCTCTCCTTCTACAGACCCCCTCCTCACCCATCCACCCACCCCCACCCCCAGGCAGCCAGCGGGGAAGGGGTTAAGGCGGAATGCATTAACAAAAGAAAATTATAGCGTAAACAGTTCATAAAATCTCACAGCCCCCGATGTCGGGGCTAGATCATTAAATTTCTGCAACAATTAGACCTTTTCTCACGGCGGCAAATTGGAGCCGTTGCCATGGCAAATCCGAGCCCTTAAGTCATATATCTTTGATTGCGGAAAGGTCAGGCGCAGACAGCCTAATAACTCAGGGAGCTGTTTGACAGATTTCATCCAAGCATGATCACATAACTGAGCCAAACTATGTCGGCAGTTGTTAAAAGCAAGGGAGGGGTCAGCGAGGAAGGTGGGGGTCATGGAATGTTTCTGCTCAGCTGAGCCCAGTCTGATAATGTGCCTGACCGACTTTAAATCTGCCTGAATAAAAAAAAGAAAAGAAAGAAAAAAAAGGGGGGGAAAGGCTACAGCATTATAGGAAGCGCTTTTTTTCTTCTTTTTTTTCCACAGAGATCAATGGCGAGAGGGCTAGTCTTTTGCTTGACCAGTTCTGGATTAGCCTATAGGAGGAGTAATTTTCAGGATGAGTAATTTAATGCCTACATGCTGTGAGAAATATCCATTATGACAGAACAGAATTTATCAGATCAAAACATGGATGGAAGATGATGGAGCGGAATAGAAAAAATTGCATTAAAACCCAGATTTAATACAATACAATACAATACAATACAATACAGTACAATACAATACAATACTGTAGAATACAATACAATACAATACAATACAATAGAGAGAGTGACTGGCGTTCGGAGGCTCCCAATGATCCACCATGATTTATTTACATGGATTCGTACTCCTCCTGTTCAAACACATATGTTGGGGGAATTGAGATGGATGTCTGCTCCTGTTTTTTTTCAGAGTAACCCCCCCCCCCCCCCCCCCCCCCCCCCATCGACTCTCGCTAACGACCCTGACACTGAGAACTTTGACTAACAATCAGCTTCCTCTTGACTCCTTTAAGACTATAGCTGTCTTATGGTCTCTGTCTGATGGTCTCTCTCTCTCTCTCTCTCTCTCTCTCTCTCTCTCTCTCTCTCTCTCTCTCTCCCTCCCTCCCTCCCTCCATCTCTCTGTGTCTCTGTAGACAGTGCTGGCATTTCAGCTGTATATCCCACAGGTGCTGGTGGGAAAGGAGTGGCAACACCACCCCCTGCTGGAGAAAAGTGACATCTGCTAGTCTAGCTGGTCGGTCGGTCAGGGAATCCGGACAGACAGATGGACCGACTGAGAGATAAGCAAGAGAGACAGGGAAATAGACGAACAGAATGACAGGCAGACAGACAAATAAGCAGACAGACAGAAAGACGGAAAATTAGACAGACGTGGCGGACGGAGAGACAGAGACAGGAAAACAAACAATAAACAAGACGGCAGACAGCTATTGCTTTGCATAGACAAACAAGACGAATATGCAAGGAGAGGTTCTGATCGATGTGGATGTCTGTCAAAATCACCCTCCCTCAGCCTCCCTCCCTTCCTCCCTTCCTCCCTCCCTTCCTCCCTCCCTTCCTCTCTCCCTTCCTCCCTCCCCCCTCCTGAAGGAGCAAAGGCCCCTGGGACTTGTAGGACAATAGGGAAGAGGGGAGGTGCTGGAGGCTAATGTGGAGAGGCTCAGCTGGGGCACAGATGTCCTCCTGGCATCTCAAATATCCTCTCCCCGAGTCCCGACTCAAAGCTCCCCCAGAGCCGCTAGAGCAGGATTCACAGCCCCTTTTTTGGCAGGTGACCCCCAGACTGAAGTTGGAAATATCCCATCACCTCGACACACCACAATATACAAAGATTATGCACGGCCAAGCAATATATGTATATTTATATATTTCTTTCCTTTTTCCCCCTCAGAAATGCTGATTAAGGCTATTGCTTAATTAAAATGTCTGTTTAACACGCCGCCTTATTAAATAAATAAGATAAGAGTGTATCTAGCAAAGGGCTGTTTTTCTCCTTCCAGTTTTGAGCTCCTCTGCATCGGCCAGCCAGCTCTCCAGATTAGGAGCTCGGAGTTGTTCTGTGATTTATCGGAGGGACGGCGGTAAAGCGGTGCGGGGCGTGGAGCCATTATCAAGCTGTGTGGCGTTAACACAGCCCTCCGTTCCTCCCAAAGTAACATTTAAAAAATAATCACAATGTTATTGCGGACATTTTAGATTGATAAGGTTTTTAGTTTTTTCTAGGAATCCTGTTTTGTAAAAGAGGGGACCTCTAAAGCTGTCCTAGACTGCTAGCCCTGTACAGCTAGGCCTTGACCTTGGATTCTGTACAGCTAGGCCTTGACCTTGGATTCTGTACAGCTAGGCCTTGACCTTGGATTCTGTACAGCTAGGCCTTGACCACAGCCCATATGCAAAGCATTTCTAAAAACCTTCTTTGACTTGACTATGGAGATTGACAAATGAAGAAGCTATATTTTGCATTCATACTTTAAGCAAAGAAGCTATATTTTGCATTCATACTTTAGGTAAACAAGCTATATTTGACATGTATACTTTAGGTAAAGAATGCATATACTGTATTACATTCATACTTTAGGTAAAAAGCTCTATTGTACATTTTTACTTTACGTAAAGAAGCTATATTTTGAATTCATACTTTAGGTAAATAAGCTATATTTTACCTTCATACTTTAAGTACAGAAGCTATATTTTTCATTCGGTACAGAAGCTATATTTTGCATTCATACTTTAAGTACAGAAGCTATATTTTACATTCATACTTTAAGTACAGAAGCTATATTTTGCAGTCATACTTTAGGTACAGAAGCTATATTTTACATTCATACAACTAAATTGTGTTTTGTTTTAGCATTTGATAAGAAATCAATGTTCAACAGCTGATATATATACTCCATAAATTACAATTCTGGCTCAGGGCCTAGACCACAGCACCCAGGATTAATACTGCCAGCCCCCCTGGACCTGATCTGAAAATGTAATTCAAAGTTTTATTTACATGATCCTCTGCAGCTGATATAATGCTTATCAACCCATAATTCATAACCAGAGTAAAAGATAGAAACCAAGATGTGAATCTGTGAGTTTATATGATACTAAATCTTGGGCAATGTCGTTGGCAGAGAATTACTGGCTTAATTGTGGATCCGTGAAATGTTTTTGATAAGCTTCATTTCATAATGGTGTTGATAATGAGGACCCAGACATTGTCACCTTAGGATCCAGACTTTGTCTCTTCATTAAGTTATACTCTATTAATCCCCGTGGGGGAATTATCCCTCTGCATTTGACCCATCCGAACCACTCAGGAGCAGTGGGCAGCCGCAGACAGGCACCCGGGGACCGACTCCGGTTCAAACGCCGGTACCTCGGTCAAGGGCAAGGGAAGGAGTACATGTACCCAGCATGCATCTCTTTTCCAGTGTGGGAGGAAACCGGAGTACCTGGAGGAAACCCACGTGAACACAGGGAGAGAACGTACAAACTCCACACAGATAAGCCCCCCCCCCCCCCGTACAGCAGGTCGGAACCCGGGACGTTCTCGCTGTGAGGCGACAGTGCTAACCACTGATATCCCTGATTAGACCCGTGGTGTGGAAGAATAGACTAACCAAAGTCTTGTATGTCTAATATTACCATTGGCCCGGGGGGTCTCATTAATAATGATAATATAGCCGTTTGTCTGGGTTAGATGTTTTGCTCTCACACATCTTTGTTCTGCAAAGCTCCTCTCTTTTCTCCCGCACTCTTGGAGTAAATCCACTGGATTGTGGACACTACACACAACACTAGCGGTATATGAGAGCGTCAAAGAATTGCACCCCATTCGATTCTCACATATGGGGTAAGAAGTGGGGCAGTGAGAGAGACTGCAGAGGGAATACACAGGGAGAGTATATGGCGTATACGCACCTCATTTTGCAGGTACTTTGATCATGCTCACCTCTCATAGCCTAAATACCAGTGAAATATTTAGGCAGGTTGGATCGTCGCCACTCAGCAGAATCATCAACTACCACTAGTGGGGAAGATGTGAGACATTTACACAAAGGCACTCTACAACAACAACAACTGCATATTGTCAGATATCGTTTGGTATCAATACCGGTGCTAATACCAGGTGTGCCCTGAGGAAGAGCTTTAGCTCTTATTCTGCATTTGTATCCAGTTATCGTGTTCTGTGTCTTTAAAGGTGCAGTTCATCCAGAAAAAAAATGCATATTTTTCCTCTTACCCGGAGTGCTCTCTATCCATCTTGATAGTTTCGGTGTGATTAGTATAGTTTTGGAGAGATCTGCCGTAGAGATGTCTGCGTCACTCAAATACAATGGAGTTGAATGGCAAGCTTGGCTTGTGGTGCTCAAAGCACCTATATTTGAAAAACTCAAAAGCAGTGTCTCTTTCCAGAAATCCTGATGCGGTTACTCAAGATAATCCACAGTTTCCTGTCTGTAGGAACTATTTCCTACTGAAGTACACCCCCACTCACTATTATTATTATCCACAATGTGATAGAGCTCATTATATCTTGTGGATTATTTGTACATGCCATTAGCTCTTCTAAATAGAATCAGGCCACACTCAATTGACTTGAGGTCTCTGTTTATGTGGTGCAATCTATTTATTTAGTTGTGTTTGGGCCTTTGTTTTGTTTGTTTTGTCTTTGCCATAACCTATGATACAGTATGTGTAATCCATATCTGGGTCGATGTTTGTATCTCAGTGTGTCTCTGTGTAAAAAATCAAACGTTTTGAAACTTGTATCGACATTTTGAAGTTGAAACCAAAACAAATAGACTTTTCACAAATGGCCCATTTCAACGTCAGGAATCCCAGCCAGTGTGCTGGGTAGTTCATCTGTGACCGGGACAGTGTCTTGCTAGCGAAGGCGACAGGTCGAGTGATCGTTTCACCTGGTGGCACTTGAGACAGGACGGTGCCAATGCCATCGAATGAGTATGAAGGGCTCACTAAAGTCAGGGTGGGTTAAGGTGACCCCATAGGGTAGTTCACTCTTCAGGGTCTGGAACGAGTCTTTGCATGCGTCAGTCCAGTCGCTCGCCGTAAGCACTGGTGGAGCAGATAATCGTTTCTTGCCCATCCTGCTCAAGTTCAAGTTTCAAGTTTCTTTAATAGTTGTCATACAGGGGGGGCTCCAGTAGCTCACCGCATATCTCGGCGCTATTTCTGCGTCGGGGAAAACCGTGCTGCGTCACGGATCTGGTGGACTCCGAGTTCGATTCCCGGACCTGCCAGAATGTCTTCCCCTGATCTATATCCCGTTTCACCCTGTATCTGTCGGTCATGCTTGACCAGAAAAGCGATAAACGCTAAAAAATAAAGTTTAAAAAAAAAAATAGTTGTCATACAGAAGTACAGAATACTTTTATACAAAATGCTTCTTACTGTTACGCTCCAGAGACTGTGCTAGACAAGATAAGTATGAAATAAAATAAAGTAGCATGTAAAAGAAGTAAGAATAGAGGTCACAGTGTTCAGTATAGACATATGTACAATGTTCGATGCAGACTAGAAGTAACTGAGTTACCATACAATATACAATATACTATGCAATATACTAATATACAATACTATATAGTGCAAAGCAGAAATGGGATGAGGTACAATTTAGGTACAATTTACAGTAAGGTGTACGAGTTGTAGTGCAAATCCTTTACCAATAAATATAAAGTGTGTTTAGGTGATCTAAAGTGTGGAGAGTGGGTGCTGCAGTGTGTTGTTTGTTTAAAGTGAGTGTGTGCGTGTGGATGTGTGTGCTGTGTGCATTTGATGGTTGTTGCATAGTGTTTATTGTTCGTTGAGCAGCCTGATGGCCTGGGGATAAAAGCTTCTTCTGAGTCTTTCTGTGCTCGCCTTGAGACTCCGGTATCGCTTGCCTGACCGCAGCAGTTCAAAGAGGCAGTTGTTCGGGTGGCTGGAGTCCTTGATGATTCTCTTAGCCTTGCCCCTGCACCGCTTGTTGTAAATGTTCTGGAGGGTGGGAAGCCCCCCTCCAATTGTGCGTTCCGCTGAACGTGTCACTCTTTGTAGTCTGCTTCGGTCTTGTGCAGTGCTATTCCCAAACCAGGAGGTGATGTTGCCAGTCAGGATGCTCTCTATTGTACATGAGTAGAAGTTCTTAAGGATCTTCTGACTGACTTGGAACTTCCTTAGGCGCCTGAGGAAGTAGAGGCGTTGTCGTGCCTTCTTCACAACACTGTCAATGTGTGTGGTCCATGTCAAGTCCTCGGATATGTAGGCTCCGAGGTACTTAAAGCTGTTCACTCTCTCAACCGGTGCCCCGTCGATGCTGAGGGGGCTGTAGTCCTTGACCCCCGACCTCCTAAAGTCCACAATCATCTCCTTTGTTTTGCTGACGTTCAGGGAGAGTCTGTTCTCCTGGCACCATCCCGCCAGGACCTTGACCTCTTCCAGGTAGGCCCTCTCGTCGTTTGCAGAGATCAGGCCCACCACTACTGTGTCGTCAGCAAATTTGATGATTGTGTTGTTGCTCCGCTGAGCCACACAGTCATGTGTGTACAGGGAGTAGAGGAGGGGACTCAGAACACAGCCCTGTGGGGCCCCTATGTTGAGGGTGATGGATGAGGAGGTGCAGTTGCCTGCTCTCACCACCTGGGGTCTGCCCGTCAGGAAGTCCAAGACCCACTGGCAGAGGTCATAGTTCAAGCCCAGGTCCCTGAGCTTGTTTATGAGTTTGGAGGGGACTATGGTATTGAATGCTGAGCTGTAGTCGATGAATAGCATTCTCACATAGTTCCCCTGCCTCTTGTCCAGGTGTGATGCTGCTGTGTGCAGCACATGGGCTATGGCGTCCTCCGTGGACCTGTTGGGGCGGTATGCAAATTGCAGGGGGTCCAGGTTGATGGGGAGGGAGGAACAGATGTAGCCCTTCACTAGCTTCTCAAAGCACTTCATGGCTATGGAGGTGAGAGCTACAGGGCGGTAGTCGTTGAGGCAAGTGGGCGTCGATTTTTTGGGTACAGGGATGATGGTGGACTTCTTCAAACAGGTGGGGATGACAGCCTGTTCTAAGGACAGGTTAAATATGTCAGTGAATACCGGGTCCAGTTGGTCGGCACAGACTTTTAGGACGCGGCCGGGGATACCGTCCGGTCCTGCTGCCTTCCTGATATTCACTTTCTTAAAGGTCCTCCTCACCTCATGTTCTGTTATTCTGAACACTGAATCTCCATCAGCAGCGCCACCCCCCCCCCCCCCCCCCCTCCATTGCGGTGGTTTGTAGGCTGGTGTTGTTATTCACCGCCTCAAACCTCGCATAGAAGGTATTGAGATCATTTGCTAAGGAGATGTCACTGTTCAGCTTGAGGGAGGTGCCTTTGTAATCTGTCATCGTTCTGATGCCCTGCCACATGCCTCTAGAGTCAGCCTGTTCAAACTCATGGTCTTACGCTGCACCTGCCTTCCAGAGAGGACCCTGATCAAGGGCTTAGCTTTTGCAGAGCAATCAGCAATGAAGTGCTGATAATAGAAAATTAGGCCCAGGAAGGACTTTATTTTCTTCCAGGAACGAGTGACGCCATCGCTCTCCATCAGGTCAGCCTCTCCCACATCCGTGATGGCCCTCATCTTGTCAGGATCCTTCATCACCCCGTCTCCACAGATGACATGTCCCAGAAACTTTACTGACCTCCGCAAGAGATGACACTTCTTGGGGGCTAGCTTGAGTTTATGGTTCCTCAGGCGGGAGAACACCATCTCCAGACGCTCAAGAGCCAGCTGCTCGGTGGGGGCAAAGACCATCAGGTCATCAAGATAACAGAGCAGACTGGTGAAGTTCTGATCCCCGAAGATTGACATCATCATTCGCATGAATGTCGCAGGACTGTTGGACAGACCTTGCGGCATCCTGTTGTACTCGTGGAGGCCAAAGGGTGAAGAGAAAGCTGTGTACTTCTTGTGCTCCTCATAGAGCGGTACATTATAGAAGCCAGACGTTAAGTCCATGGTGGAGAAGAAGACATTTCCTGCAAGCGCAGCAAGAGTATCTGCCTGGTGAGGCAGTGGGTGCGTGTCTTTCTTGGTCTTCGCATTGAGGCTCCTGAAGTCAGTACAGATGCAGAGACTGCCATCTTTTTTCCACACTAAGACCAGGGGCGACGATTACTCACTGTGTGATTTTCAGATAATGCCCCTTTCCTCCATCAAGTTCAAGTTCAAGTTTCTTTATTAGTTGTCATACAAAAATACAGAATACTTTTATATGAAATGCTTTTTTCTGTTTTGCTCCTGAGAGTGTGCTAGATTAAAAAAATAGATAAAGTATAAAATAGATAGTCTAAAGTACGTAAACAAAGTGCAAACAAAAGTGTGCAATATACATATAAACAATATACAGTACAATGCAGAAATTGGATGAGGTACAACTTAGGGTAAGGTGCAATGAGGTATGAGTTGTAGTGCAAATCTCTTTACCAATAAATATAAAGTGTGTTAAGTGTCTAAAGTGGGTAAAATGGGTGCTACAGTGAGTTGTTTATTTAAAGTGAGTGTGTACGTGTGGATGTGTGTGCTGTGAGTGTATTTGATGGTTTGTTACTGTTATGGTTTGTAACCGACCCCAATCGCACAACACAAGACAGGTATGAGAGTAAGCCAAGAACTGGGCATTTATTGAAAACAACAGAAAACGGCACTGTCCCTTTAAGGGAGAACACAAATTACAGGAAAACATGAACTTGGGAAAATAGGCACAGTGCCTTTAAGAGGCGAGCTGGCTAAGGGGAAGGCTAAGGGAAGGCTAACGGACTGGGCCAGGGCAAGGGACAAGGCAGGAACAGGGAGGACTAGGAGGACTGGACAGGGAGGACTAGGAGGACTAGAAGGACTGGACAGGGAGGACTAGGAGGACTAGAGAGGGGAAACAGGGACAGAGGCCCGCGGAGGCAGGCTGGGGACAGGGAGGACAAGGAGGACTAGAAGGACTGGACAGGGAGGACTAGGAGGACTAGAATGGGGAAACAGGGACAGAGGCCCGCGGAGGCGGGCTGGGGACAGGGAGGACTAGGAGGACAGGACAGGGATGACTAGGAGGACTAGGAGGAACTGGACAGGGACAGAGAGAAACAGAGTCAAGGCCTTGGACAGGGCGAGGGCTGGAGCTGCTTACAGGGAGGAGTTGGAGGGCGCAGGCTAGACGTCTGGAGGAGAGAGCGCCGGCTCGGAGAGCGCATCTGGCGCGGAGGTCTGAGTGGTGCGCGTCTGCTTGGAGTACGCGCCGGTACGGAGAGCGCATCTGGCGCGGAGGTCTGAGTGGTGCGCGTCTGCTTGGAGTACGCGCCGGTACGGAGAGCGCATCTGGCGCGGAGGTCTGAGTGGTGCGCGTCTGCTTGGAGTACGCGCCGGTACGGAGAGCGCATCTGGCGCGGAGGTCTGGATGCGCGTCTGGATGCGCCTCTGGAGTGAAGAGCGCGTCTGGCTCGGAGGTCTGGATGCGCGTCTGGATGCGCGTCTGGAGTGAAGAGCGCGTCTGGCTCGGAGGTCTGGATGCGCGTCTGGATGCGCGTCTGGAGTGAAGAGCGCGTCTGGCTCGGAGGTCTGGATGCGCGTCTGGATGCGCGTCTGGAGTGAAGAGCGCGTCTGGCTCGGAGGTCTGGATGCGCGTCTGGATGCGCGTCTGGAGTGAAGAGCGCGTCTGGCTCGGAGGTCTGGATGCGCGTCTGGATGCGCGTCTGGAGTGAAGAGCGCGTCTGCTGCGCGGAGGTCTGGATGCGCGTCTGGATGCGCGTCTGGAGTGAAGAGGTCTGAGTGGTGCGCGTCTGCTGCGCGGAGGTCTGAAGTGGAACACTGGAATACCTCCCGTAAAGGATTAGAGAGCGCAGTACAATGTCTCCCTCCAGGCAAACGGCGACAGGTGGCCAAAGCTTGCACCTCGTCTCACGCCGGAGATAAAACAGCATACAGACAGAAACAGAAACTCCCGTAGGAGCCTACAGACAGAGAACCTCCCGAAGGAGCTTGGTGATAGAGATATGATACGGAACGACCCGACAAGGACAGAGGGGAAGAGCGAGGTACTTAAAGCCCAACAGGGGCGCTAATTAGAATACACATCAGGTGCGTGATGGTAATTGATACTCAAACTAGAAGTGTGTGTTCGGCACCAGACCAATCAAACACATAATGACAGGTAGTCCAAGGGTGTGGCTGCTGAAGAGCAAACGAGAGTAAACGAACGCGAGGGTGGGGGCTAGTGAGGTGAGGAGACAGGGAATTAAAGGTCAAGGGAAAGGCGAACCTCACAGTTACATAGTGTTATTGTCATTGAGCATTGAGCATCCTGATGGCATGGGGATAGAAGCTCCTTCGGAGTCTCTCTGTATTGGCCATGAGACTCCGGTATCGCTTGCCTGACCACAGCAGTTCAAAGAGGCAGTTGTTAGGGTGACTAGAGTCTTTGATTATTCTCCATGTCATTGAGAGCAGTCCTTAGCGTCTCATACTGGCTGGGCGGTACCCGACAATAGGGCAGGTGAAACGACCTCTCATCCACAAGGCTTATCTTGTGGACAAAGTCTGTAGCCTCCCCACAATCCATCTTGTCTCTTGAGAAGACACTAGGGCTGACCCCTATTAATTGATTAGTCGACTAATTGGTCGAAAGGAGCCGTAGTCGACTGGCCAACCTCTTAGTCGAATATAATTTAAAAAAAAAAAAAAGAGAGAAGAGGCCTAGAAGCGTGGCTAACGCTAATGGCACGCATACCAGAGGCTAACTGCCTACGAAAACAGGCGCAGAGGCACTGAAAGAGGATTTCACCCATCTAATGAACACACTAGACTAGACAAATATCAAGATGTATCCATCAGTGGACCAATTGCATGCTTTTGCAGAGGACAAGAAGCCTTCAGTCGACTCCTTCAGACATTAAGCACCCCCCACAGCCCAAATGGAATGATAAAAAAAATTATACTTTTTTTCTTTTTTCTTTTTTTTAAAGTCGACCAATAGTCGACTAACGGCAAATTTTTGCCAATCCTAGTCGACCATCCAAATCCTTAGTCGGGGACAGCCCTAGAAGACACACTCATAGCTCTCAACAAGTTGCAGCAGTCTGTCTTTCCACAGGTCTGACACCTCACAGGCATTCAGGTCCAGGTCCTGCAGTCCCAGCTTGTTCAGAGCATCTTCCACCTGTTCAGGACACCTTGTTGCCTGCGGCTGCAGTGGGCTCGGTCCCTCAGCATGGAGCGCAGTGGCAGGGACAGCAGCAAGAGCATTTACTGACACTCTTTCCTTGGGAGCCCTGCTTGTCGTCGACGTTATCTCAGAATGATACTCATTCAGAATATCTTGAACTTCATGAGCTGTCCACCTGTCTATTGTTTTTGACCTGAAGGTCATAGCAAGCTCAGTGGAAGGGGCAGTTCTTTATGAACATACGTGTCACTTCAGTGCCAGGGCTGTCTAGTGTCTTGCCTTGCTCAGTGGCTAGGTCAACAGCACGGTTCAGCCTGAGCCAGTTGTCAAATGCATCTTCACCCTTCTCAGGAAGAGTGGTGTAGAAGTCTGCTAACGGGAGCGATGAGCATGTGGCAGAATCAAAGTGCTTCGGGTGATGTCGATATCACTGTTCCTGGTTCCAAACCTGACGACATACTTGGCTTTGCCTCTGAGGTGCGTGAGAATCTCCTCTGCCTGTTCCTCAGGTGTCAAATGTCCCCTCTTAATGAAACTCCTCATGAGCTCCTCCCACTGTATGGAAACAGAATCTGAGCTGTCTCCTCTGAAGCAGGGTGTCTCCTTCAGCTTCCGATGGGACACATATTGGAAATGGTAGACATCAAGTGCATTTGTAGCAGACACATTGGCATGGGTAGGTGGAGGGGCAGCACTGTGCAAAGGGGTACTGACAGATGGACTGAGATGGGCTGACCTGCAGATGGGCTGACCTGCTGAATCAATACGTCACTAAGGCTGAGCCCGAACGTTCGAACGTTCAAACATTCATTCGTTACGCTGACATTCGGAGTTTAATTAATGGGTTCGAACGTTCGGTGAAAAAAAATAAACGAGGCGCACAGGGTTGAGGCGATGTGAAGCGCTCGGCTCAACCAGTATGGTGTGCCGGGCTGTAGCTGGATACTATTGTCTCAACCAGAGCTCTCAACCAATGCAATAGAACAATTTTGATTGACAGGCGATTCTGCCAATTACGTCACACCGCTTGCACCCGCCTCTGCTGTTACCACCAATCGGCAAGCGTTTATTCGTTTTTTACTTCCGGCAATGCCGCCATTGATCTTCTTGCGAGAAGCACAACAGACTTACCGTAGCTAATACGTTAGCTCCCCGCCGAGGAAGTAAAAGTCGTAACAAGGTTTCCGTAGGTGAACCTGCGGAAGGATCATTAATGAATACCAGCCTTTTTCGGCCACGGAGCGCGAGCTTCATGGCGGGAGGTGGTTGCGTTGGAAACAACTCTGGCCGAGGGCGGACGGACGGGGGCCGCCCCGCCGGTGTCTCTCTGTCTCTCTGCCGTCCCCCGTTCAGAGGTAGACGGTGGACGGGTCTGTTGAGGAGCCGAGGCGCGCGCCTCTCTCCCCTTCCCGTCGACCAAGAGTGAATACCTGTTATTGAACGTGTAACACTAACTATATAACGTTAATGCCACAAAACAAATGCCTTTGTTTATCTAGCCCCTTACGTGACTGCGGTGTGCAAGGGCTATTGTTTATCATAAGTAGTAACTTTGATGCAGTAGCTTGTTTATTGAGTGCTTTGTTTAATTACATGTTTACATGAACAGCCACCACTGTAAACAACATGTTTTTCGCCAATAGACTATGCAATGCCGCCCTCCGTAGGATCTATAATAATACAATAAAATAAAATAAAAATTATTAAAAAAAAATATAAAAAGAGTTATTAAAAAGAAATGTCATAAAAAAAAAAAAAAAAAACGTTCAAACGTTCGTTCGATAAACCCTGGCGAACGTTCAAACCCTAAAAACAGGGTTCGGGGACAGCCTTATACGTCACCCATCTGACGTCACCCATCTGACTCACAATACTGGCAGCAATGACATCAGGGGTAGGGACAGGGGAGCCTGTGCTTTGGCTAACTGGGGCAGGGAAATCTGTGCTTTGCCTGGCTGGGGCAGGGGAACATGTGTGTTGGCTGGCTGGGGTAGGGGCACCTGTGCTTTGGCTTGCTGGGGTGGGGGCACTAGTGCACTGGCTGGGGGGAGGGGCAACATCTGTACTGAACAAAGTGGCCCCTGATGTAAAACACAATATCTCTTTCCATTTTTATGCCGATGACACTCAGGTCTATCTCCCCATGAAACCCAACAATATAACAAATCTCGACAGTCTTCGTTCCTGCCTAGACGACATCAAATGCTGGATGGCACACAATTTCCTACAGCTCAATCAATCAAAGTGTGAAATCCTCCTTTTCGGCCCCCCAAACCAAACCAGTGTAATTGCCAGCAGCCTGGGTAACCTGTCTCCCCTAGTCAAGCCCTTGGTTAAAAACCTGGGCGTGCTCTTTGACCCCAAGTTTTCCTTCAATGGGCAGGTAAACTCGGTGGTGAAGGGGTGTTTTTTCCAGCTCCGGTCCATAGCCAGGATCAAGGCCATTCTCTCCCCCTCAGACCTGGAAAGAGTAATTCACGCCTTCATATCTTCACGTTTAGACTACTGTAACTCCCTGTACCTGGGGCTTAATAAATCCACCATAGCCCGTCTACAACTACCCCAAAACGCTGCCGCTAGACTGCTCACAGGTACCCGGAAGAGAGCTCACATCACCCCTGTACTTGCCTCCCTCCACTGGCTCTCTGTGCGCTATAGAATAGACTTCAAGGTCCTCCTATTGGTCTACAAAGCCCTTAATGGTAAGGCCCCTGCTTACCTAGCAGACCTCCTCACCCCCTATATACCAACGTCAGGGCCCTCAGATCGGCTGACAAGGGTCTCTTTACCACCCCTAGGTCTAATTTCAAGTCTAGGGGGGGCGTGCTTTTGTGGTCGCAGCCCCTGACCTCTGGAACAGCATCCCCATGTCCATTAAATCTGCCCCCTCTATCGAGGCTTTTAAATCGAAACTCAAAACCCACCTATACCGCCTGGCCTTCCCTGACTCACTCTGACTCTTGTCTTGCTTGTTGACGTGTTGTTTTGTTTCCTTGTCTATCCGTTGGTTGTTTTTATTTTCTGTTTATTCTATACTTTTCTTTGTTCTTAGCTATGTGAAGCACTTTGGTTGACAAGTGTCATGTCTAAATGTGCTATATAAATAAATTTGATTGACTCTGGATACCCGACATCACAATACCATCTCCCTGAACAGGACTGTTCACTCTATAAACTCACAGGAGGCTTAAAACCTCTACCTCTGCCAACCCCAAAAGGAGTTACAAAAAATCCCCCCTGAGATTCACTCATGTTAAACAATCAAGTGAACAGCATACAATATCATTAAAGAAAATTAAAAAAATAATCCACAAAAGGCTTGCACGGATAACTGGTAGAATAAAAGATATTCCTCAATCTGACCACTAGTACTGTATCAGAGCAACACATCCACCTGACTTCATGGACTGTAGACGAACAGGAGCAGCAGAAAAGTTCCTGGATCGCTCTGTAGCATCCACAGCTCAACAGAAGAGTCTTGAGTCACGGCACCAATGTGACCTCTCCTATCCTGTCCTGCCTGCTGTCTCACCAAGGACCGACACGAAATCAGGTGCTGGAGTGTGGTTTTATTCTGTAGACACAATTTGGGACATACAACCACAGCTCATAAGGTACAGACAGTCTTGGGTCATCTTCCTCAGCAAAGGATTCCTTTGTGCTGACAGACTTATCAAACATGGATCGTATAGTGGAATTAGTTTTACACAAAGTCTGACAGAAATACAAATAATAAAATAAAAACATTTCCTTATAGAATACATGTCACTTAGGCGGCTGGGTGGCGTAGCGGAGATTGTGCTCATCACCAATGCAAGAGACTCCGGTATCGAATCCCAGTCTCAGCATTGCCTTCGGCTTGGGCCGGCCGTCGTACTGGCTCATTTGGCAGACTCAGCGGGTGGAAGTCGATGGGTGGGGACAGGCTGCCTCCTCGTGTGCCGGAGGGAACACGTGATGCAAGGCTTCTATCCACTCTACAACCGACGAGTCGAGCAACGTTCAAGACAGGGGAGGGGAGAATTGGATACACGAAATTGGCATGGGAGAATGAAAATAAGGAGAAAAAGTGGATAAAAAAAAGAATACATGTCACTTCAAATAAGACAATACAGTACACAACATTACAAAATAGCAGAATAACCTCTTCCCTCTAAAGCCCTTTTTTTTTATATATATAACTAAATCTGGGACACACAACCACATCTCATAAGGTACAGACAGTCTTGGGTCATCTCCTGTTCAGACACAGCATGTTCCATGTTAGTGGGCTGTGCAGCTAGCTTAGCATGCTAATCGTTTTTTAACCATGAACCAAGCAATTCCATAAAACAAAATATAAAAACGAGTGTTACTAGACAATAAATATGAAACACAAGTGCATATTTGGCCACTAACAGGTTTTTTTTATTAAGCAAGCACAGATAATGTTAATGAATTCTTCTGAGTCTGAGCAGAATGAAGACCGCAGCAAAGGATTCCTTTGTGCTGAGGACCCACAATGCAACACAACAACTTCAAAACAAAATGCATCACATACAAAACGAAATAAAATATAAATAGCCATGGCTGTGTCCCAAGTTTAACATAATTGAACTATAACAAAGTATTAACACTGTTACACATGGACAGCATTGCACTGCTTAGCTATGTAGCTCATTCTCCTTGTAACAACAATAACTATGAAGGAAGAACAAGTGGCTTGCCAGTTTTCATTCAAAATTTACAGAAATATTATATCCCTTTCTAGATTGTGTCACACATGGGAAGTGGAATTACCACAGTGGCAAACTAGCAGCATATTTGTTACCTAGAAACACAAGGTGAAAACATGTAGGTTAGCTAGCAGCGTCATTGTTGTCTAGAATCAAGGTGAATACACGTAGGTTAGCTAGCAGCATCCTTGTTGTCTAGAAACATGGTTAATAGATGTAGGTTAGCTAGCAGCGTGCTTGTCTAGAGACATACGGTTAATTGATGTAGGTTAGCTAGCAGCATCCTTGTTGTGTAGAAACATACGGTTAATATATGTAGGTTAGCTAGGAGCATCTTTGTTGTCTAGAGACACAAGGTGAATAGATGTAGGGTTTACATTTACATTTTGTCATTTAGCTGACTCTTTTATCCAAAGCGACTTACAAGTTTTGTACGACAAGTCAGCAAGAAGGGTACAATTCTTTTAGCTGAGTAACAATGATCAAACAGGGCTGAAACTTGGGTGCTGCAGTATTGAGTGCATAGACATAAGACATATTAGTATAGTTGGAGGAGTGCATGGTAGTATAGGACAGTAAGAAGGTTAGTGGGTTTATCTATTTTTTTTATTTCCAATTGTTTTATTTTTTCATATATTGATTGAAGAAGTGTGTTTTTAGTCGATAGTGAAATATTGGTCGGGATTCGGCTGTCCTGACTGTGGTGGGAAGTTCATTCCACCATTGTGGAGCGAGGACAGAAAATAGGCGGCTTCTATTTGATGACCCTCCCGGAGCTTGGATAGGAGTGGGTCTGAGGCGGCCAGAGGATGTAGAGCGGAGGGGTCTTGAGGGTGTGTAGTTAGAGACTGCAGGTAGACGGGAGCCGGGAGACGGGAGCCATTCCCTTCGCCGCATTAAATGCCAGGTCGAGGACCCTGAAGCGGATTCTTGCGGTGATGGGGAGCCAGTGCAGGTCCCTGAGAAGTGGGGTAACATGGGTTGATTTTGATAGGTTGGAGATCAAACAGGCGGCTGCGTTCTGGATGAGTTTAAGAGACTTGGTGGCAGTGGTCGGTAGACAAGCGAGCAGTGCATTGCAGTAGTCGAGGCAAGACATGACAGTTGATTGGACAAGGAGTTGAGTGGCTTCTTTTGTTAGGAAGGAGTGGATCCTTCTGTCATTGCTCAGGAGGAATCTGCAGGTCTTGGTTGTTGTGGCGATGTGAGCAGAGAAGTTCAGTCGATCATCAAGGACTACACCAAGGTTCTTGGCGGTCGGGTACGAGGCCATGGCTACATTTTCCACTGTGATGGAAAGGTCGGTCAGCGGGGAGGATTTAGCCGGCATGTGAAGCAATTTGTTTAGCTTAGATTCAGTTTGAGGTGGTTGGTTGTCATCCAGCGGAGATGTCGGACAGACAGGCCGAGACCCGCTCAGAGACATGGATATCTGAGGGAGGAAAGCAGAGGAAGAGTTGGGTATCATCGGCATAGCAATGATACGAGAAGGCATGAGACGTGATAATGTTACCCAGAGATTTGGTGTAGAGGGAGAAGAGGAAGGGTCCAAGGACCGAGTCCTGGGGGACACCCGTCCAAGCTGTGTGACTGGCTTGTTTTAGGGAGGTGGGAATCACCCCCGAGTTGAGGGAGGAGTTGATGGTTGCCATCAGGAATGGGATGATGTCTGGTGCTATGGTCTGGAGGAGTGGGGAGGGTCCAGCTGGCATGTAGTGGGACGGTTCGACGTTACCAGTGTCAAGGCCTTGGGATCTGTAATGGGAGAGAAGGATGACAGGGTAAAGGATGAGGTTCTTGATTCAGCATTTGGAACGGGTGGGGGTTGGGAGAAGCATCTGCGGTTGCTCTCCACTTTTTTCTGGAAGAAAATCGCAAAGTCTTCGGCAGAGAGAGAGGAGGGAGGGGGTGGAGGAGGAGGGAGGACATGGTGGCGTGCAGTTTACAAAGGTTCTTAGCCAAGGCCTCGATCTTATGGTGAAAGAAAGAAGCTTTGGCTTTAGTAATGGTTTTGGAGAAAGCTGACAAGAGGTTGTGATAGGTGGTGATGTCAGCTGTGAGGTGTGACTTCCTATACTTCCTCTCATTCCGCTCTCAGGACCTGTCTTTCTTCTCTCACTGCATCAGACATGCCATGGACTGGGTGGGGAACGGCAGGCAGGCCTCTCGGCGAGGGGACACAGCTTGTCGAAGGAGGTTGAGAGGGCTGAGAGGAGGGTGGAGGTTGCCGTATCTGTGGGGAGGGCAGAGAAAGTCTCACTCAAAGGTAGAGCAGATAGGATGTCGGAGGAGAGAGTGGATGGGGAGCGGATGTTACGTCTGACTTAGACAAATTGGGTTGGAGTGGATGGTTTGGCGTTAAGTATAAGAGTTAGAGAGAAGGATATGAAATAATGGTCAGACAGATGGAGGGGAGTTACCGTGGTGTTAATGATGCTGGAGTTACGGGAGAATATGAGATCCAGGAAGCTGCCTGCTTTGTGAGTGGGAGGCATGACAGTGGGAGTCAGGTCAAAGGATTGTAGGAGAGAGACCACTGTGTCTGACTGAGATAATAACTTTATTTGTATAGCACTTTTCATACAGAGGTTGCAGTTCAAAGTGCTTCACAACAGTAAAAAATACAGGCATAAGCGAGCATAAAAAGATAGACAGGTAGAATCACAGTGTTTCACATTAGGATCTAGCATCCCAATAGGCTCTCCGCTTACAGTTTTCAGTAACACAAATAGTAAAAATAGTTTAAAATGATTCAGTTTAAAAATAGTAAAATAAAAATAGAATAAAATAAAATAAAAATTATAAAATAATCACAGTGTTTCACATTAGGATCTAGCATCCCAATAGGCTCTCCGCTTACAGTTTTCAGTAACACAAATAGTAAAAAATAGTTTAAATGATTCAGTTTAAAAATAGTAAAATAAAAATAAAATAAAATAAAATAAAAATTATAAAATAGAACGGACATAAAAATACAGGCATGAGCGAGCATAGCAAGATATGGCAAGTGTAAAGTTTACAGACAATCCATGCTGATTGATCTGCCATAAGCAAGTGAAAGTTTACAGACAATCCATGCTGACTGATCTGCCATAAGCATAAAGTTTACAGACAATCCATGCTGATTGATCTGCCATAAGAAAGTTTACAGACAATCCATGCTGATTGATCTGCCATAAGCAAGTACATATTACAGTCTGTTCTAACAAACCAAACTGCCATGTATTAGAAAGTTTACAGACAATCCATGCTGATTGATCTGCCATAAGCATAAAGTTTACAGACAATCCATGCTGATTGATCTGCCATAAGCAAATCATGTATTTAAAGTTTACAGACAATCCATGCTGACTGATCTGCCATAAGCAAGTGACAACAATGCAAATAATAAAAATAGTTTAAATGATTCAGTTTAAAAATAGTCATCAGTAAGAAGTAAAAAGTGCAATAACCGACGGACATAAAAAATACAGGCATGAGCGAGCATAGCAAATAATAAGACTAGTTTAAAATGATTCAGTTTAAAAATAGTCATCAGTAAGAAGTAAAAAGTGCAATAACCGACACATGAATTTGATAGGCAGTGTAAAAGAGTAGGCAGGGTAAGAATAAATACAAGTTGTGTCAGGATATCCCTGATGTTTCCTCTTGCCACTAGGTGGTAGCAGATATCTATCAGTGAAATGCCTGAGCAAAGAGATAGGTTTTAAGCTGTCTTTTAAAGATGTCTAGCGAGTTGGCTTCCCTGATGTTTTGGGGTAGTTTGTTCCATAGTTTTGGGGCATAGTTGATAAAGGCTGCATTACCGATCCTCTTTTGACTGCTTCTGGGAGCCTCTAGTAGTCCAGCAGCTGATGATCGCAGTGTTCTTGCTGGTGTGTAATTTATTAGAGTGTTGGCGATGTAGCTAGGTCCCTGTCCATTTAGAGCTTTGTATGTAAGGAGAAGGACCTTAAAGTCAATTCTAAATGTTACAGGAAGCCAGTGTAAAGCGGCTAAGACTGGACTAATGTGCTCTCTCCTTTTGGTTCTAGTTAGCAGTCGGGCTGCAGAGTTTTGGATTAGCTGAAGCCTCTCTGTGGTTTTCTTAGGGAGACCTGTGAAAAGTGCATTACAGTAGTCTAACCGGCTAGATATGAATGCATGAATTAGCTTCTCAGCATCGTTCTGATTAATAAATGGTCGTACTTTTGCTATATTTCTGAGATGGAAGAACGATGTTTTCGTCACTTTGCTAATATGAGAATTGAAGTTCAGTTCTGAATCTATGACAACCCCAAGACTAGTGACCTCAGATTTGATCCAAGGGGTTAGTCCCCCCAGGTTCTTTATTAATGTTTCTTTTTTAGTTTTGGAGCCGATAATTAGAATTTCAGTTTTGTTCTCGTTTAGTTTCAGGAAGTTCTTACTCATCCATTTATTTATTGCCAGTAAGCAGTCTGTAATGGAGCTAATCGCTGTATCATTTGGTTCAGCAGATATGTACAGTTGTGTATCATCCGCATAGCTATGGAAATCTACATTATGTTCTCTGATGATATCACCCAGCGGTAACATGTAAAGGGAGAAGAGTAAAGGACCTAAGCAACTCCCTTGTGCAACTCCATAGTTGTTGTCGTATATATCAGACATGTGATCTCCTAGTTTAACATAGAATTTCCTCCCTCTGATGTATGTTTTAAACCAGCCTAGCACATGGTCTGAGAAACCGACATGGTTTTCAAGACGATCGATTAGAATATCGCGATCGATTGTATCAAATGCTGCACTGAGATCTAACAGGATAAGGATGGAGATCTTATTCTCGTCAGAGTTTAGTCTGAGGTCACTGATTATTTTGGTGAGGGCAGTTTCAGTGCTATGATATTTTCTGAATCCTGACTGAAATTCTTCTAAGATGTTGTTTTCTTCAAGAAAGGAATTTATTTGAACTGAAACTATCTTTTCAAGTACTTTACTAATGAATGGTAGGTTGGATATTGGACGATAATTTGCCATTTCATTACTATCCAAGTTAGGTTTTTTTAGTAATGGCTTTACAACTGCTGTTTTAAAGGCATCCGGGAAAATACCAGTCCTAAGGGAAGTGTTTATGATATCTAGCACAGGGCTTGAAACACTATTAAATACCTGTTTGAAGAAAGCTGTAGGTATAGGGTCAATGTCTGAGGTGGAGGAGTTACATTCTGAGACAGTTTTGCAGAGTACATCTAATGTGATGCATGTGAAACTTCTCATGGTTACATTGCACGGTTTGCCGCAATCAACTTTATTTCCATCATGAGTAATGCTGGCCCTGATCAAGGTTATTTTGTTGTTAAAGAATAGTGCAAGTTCTTCACACTTAACCGTTGATGACTGAGGAGGTGTAGGGGCAGTGTTGAGTAGTACATTAATAGTGGAAAAGAGGATTCTGGAGTTTCCAGCATTTTCTGTAATGATTTTAGAGAAGTAATCTTTCCTTGCTAAGCGTATGGTTTTATTATAAGCAGTTAAAGCATCTTTGTATATATCACAGCATATGATGGTTTTTGTTTTTCTCCATTTTCGCTCCGCTGCACGACATTTCCTTTTTTCTTCGTTGACCGTATTATAGTTTAACCAGGGCGAGGCTCTAGTTTTCTTCTTTTTCGTTTTTAATGGGGCGACAGAATTTAATATAGATGACATTGCATCATTGAGATTTTCTACCATTTCATTTAGAGAGCTGTCATGATTGTGTGGTTCATGTAGTCTGATAAGATCAATGAACTTTGATTCAGCTTTGTCGTTTAGGAGCCTCTTTTTAACTATGATTTCTTTTTTTGTTTTAGTAAGGGTTATTTGAGTATCAAAAAATATACAGTGATGGTCGGAGAGAGGTAATTCAGTTATTGAGATATTTGTTATGCTTAGCCCAGTTGTTGTTATAACTAAGTCTAGTGTATTCCCAAGCCGGTGAGTTGCATTTGTTATATATATATGTATTAGGTCAAAGCTATCCTGTAGATTTTTTAGTTCCAGAGTTTTGGAGTCTGTTTTCTTATTAAAATGGATGTTCAGGTCTCCATTTAGGATCACCTTATCATATCCGGTAACACATAGTGAGATCAGTTCAGAGAGCTCCTGTATAAATACTGGTGAGTGTCTAGGCGGGCGGTATATTGTGACAATAATAGTTGATTCTGTTTTTAGTTCAATGGCAAGATATTCCATTGACATGAACTCGCCTAGTTCTGTGATTCTAAACAAGAGTTTTGAGGAGAAGATTGCTGCAACTCCTCCGCCCCTTTTATTTTTTCTGGGTATTTGAAAAAAGTTATAGTCTGGTGGACAAGCTTCTATCATTATTGATGTAGCTGTGTCATTATTTAGCCATGTCTCTACTAGGCAGATGCAATCTAAGTTATTTTCTTTAATCAGATCATTTACTAAGAAAGTTTTATTATTCAGTGATCTGACATTTAGGAAAGCTAATTTTATTTGTTGGACTTCTTTAGAGGAGGTCTGCTTTGGCTTGACCGTGATGGCCCTGAGGTTAATAGCAGGTAAACGCATTGATGGTGTATATTTTTCACCATGCCATTGGCTGGTTATGATTACTTGTATGTTTTGAGAGATGGCATGGCAATTGTGCTATTCTGCACCGTACTGACTGTACTGTGCTTTCGGGGACATTTGATCAGACGAGATGGCCTTGTGTGATATGGGGGGGGGGGGGGACGGACGTCTTGTGCTGCTGTAATCCGTGGTGAGATTGTGTCCTTCATGACTATCTCTCGTGCTGGTATGAGCTTAATATTCTTGGAGGCCATCAAGGCATGACGCATGTTTGCTGATAGGAGCTTTGAACCTAAGCGATTTGGGAAGAAGCCATTTCTTTGAAAACGTTCTGGGTTATTCCAGAAAACATTGAAGTTGTCAATGAATTTCAGGCCGTGTACGAGACATGCAGCCCCTAACCATGAATTAGATGAGTCAGGAGGTTGAAATCGCCCATTAGAAGGAGGGGAGTGCCATCTTCTGGTAAAGAGCTTAGGAGCATGTCCAGCTCGTCTGGGAATTGATCTAGTGGGCCTGGAGGGCAATAGAGAGTAACAGAGTCGGAAATGATATTCGGAGTCAGAGTAAATTCCTTGGCATCGCCATATGCAATCATTTAAAATGGGAAGTTAACATCAGCCACATAATTAGCAAGGCCCACCAGAGGCTCCACTCCCTGCGCCAACTTAAAAAGTTTGGTGTGTCCAGGGAGGCGATGCTCAGCTTCTACAGAGCCACTGTGGAGAGCGTCCTCACCTTCTCAATGACGGTGTGGTACGGAAACACCACCGTCCATGATAGGGGCCAACTAGAAAGGAATGTACGCAGTGTCAAAAATCATTGGCTGTGATCTCCCTTCTGTGGCCTCCATATATGCCACACACATCAGGCGGAAAGGGGAGAAGGTGATCGGTGACCCCTCTCACCCTGCTTACTACCTTTTTAACCCCCTTCCCTCTGGTAGAAGACTCCAAAGTCTCAGGTGTAGTACATCTCGTTTAAAAAATAGCACATATCCCGAGGTTGTCCGTCACCTGAACTCAAGTCCTAATGCACAGGGACTTTGTACCATAAGGGCTAGCACCAGCCAACAGGCACTTTAAGGCAATATTGTAGTGCTGAGAGAAAGGAGTCGGAGGCGGTGTCTCTAAGCTGAACGTAACTCCTTTATTATTCATCAGTATAACAACATGTCAACGTACTTGACTCGATAGCAAGAATGAATCTCATGGCAGGAGGTGCCACACCCTAAATCGTTCGGGGGGAACTAATGTTCCCAACAACAGTTCTGTGTGAATTATGTACAATCACTACACAAGCCCCCCCAGAATTCACCCATAGTCAAAATCTCCCTGGCGGGGGGGAACAACAGTCCGGCCTCGGCGCGTGCGGAAAACCGGGGGCGGGGAGGGAGGAGCAACGTAAGTGCTCGCGCCCTCCACGACACCCGGGGGCACGAAACGGCTGTGGCGAGCGCGGAAAGCCGGGGGAGGGGAGGGGGAAGCGTCGTAAAACGCCCTGTCTACTGACACGGTCTCCGTCCTACCGCCCATGTCGACCATAAGGTCCTTATCACCGTGCTGCAGGACCCTAAACGGGCCATCGTAAGGGGGGCGTAGGGGCCCACGGTGCGTGTCGTGGCGAACAAAAACATACTCCGCCGTGTGCAGGCCGCGCGGCACCCGGGAAACAAGGGTACAATGCTGCGACGTGGGGATCGGGGCGAAGGTCTGAGCGGCTTCCCACAGGGAGGAGCGTTGACTGGCCGCGGACCAGGGGGTCGTCGCATCCGGAATAAAATCCCCCGGGACGCGCAATGTCTGGCCATATAACAGCTCCGCGGACGAGGACTGCAGGTCTTCCTTGGGGGCACTCCTAAGTCCGAGCATGACCCACGGCAGTTTGTCCACCCAGTTGCCGTCCGTCAGGCCTGCGCGAAGTGCTGCCTTCATGGACCGGTGGAAGCGTTCGCATAGCCCGTTGGCCTGAGGGTGGTACGCGGTGGTACGGTGCAGCTTAACCCCCAGGCCGCTGGCGACCACGTTCCAGAGCTCCGAGGTAAATTGTGAGCCCCGGTCGGAGGAGAGGTCGGATGGGGTCCCGAAACGTGCGACCCATGTGCTGATAAAGGCCCGGGCCACGTCGGAAGAATATGTCGAGGCGAGGGGAACGGCTTCCGGCCATCGGGTGGTCCTGTCCACCATAGTAAACAGGTAGGTAAACCCATGAGAGGAGGGAAGCGGGCCCACAAGGTCAACGTTGACATGATCGAATCTTCTCTCGGGGACTGCGAATGTCACAAGCGGGGCCTTGGTATGTCGGTGCACCTTAGCCCGTTGGTAGGCCACACACGCATCGACCCAGGTCATCACGTCTTTCTTGAGCCATCGCCACACAAATTTCTGTGAAACCAACCTGCTCGAAGGCTTCCTACCGGGGAGAGACAGGTCGTGCACCGCGTCAAAGGCCCGCCTACGCCAGCCTTTAAGGACCAGCGGCCGGGGGTGTCCGGAGGAGAGGTCACAGAGCAGGGACGCGCCCGAGCCGGCAATCGCGACGTCGCCGAGGCGCAGAATGGTATCCGCTGTCTTGAGGGCCTGGATGTCGTGGTCGGAGGCCTGTTCCGAGCTCATGCTGACGTAGTCGAGGCCCAGTTGCACAGCTCCGATGACGACACTGGATAGGCAGTCTGCGACCACGTTGGCCTTCCCGGCGATATGTCGTATATCCGTAGTGTACTCAGAAATATATGAGAGTTGGCGCTGTTGTTGCGCGGACCACAGCTCAGCCACCTTGGACATGGAGAACGTGAGGGGTTTGTGGTCGACGAAGGCCGTAAACTCCCGGCCCTCTAGCATGAACCGGAAATGGTGCACCGCCAACCAGAGGCCTAGGAGTTCTCTGTCAAATGCGCTGTACTTGCGCTCCCTGGGGGTCAGCTGACGGCTGAAAAACACCAGCGGTTGCCAGGCGCCGTCAACATACTGCTCATGAACCGCGCCCACCGCGTAGTCTGACGCGCCGGTGGTAATGGTGACTGGGGCCCCAGGCGACGGGTGAGCCAACATGGCGGCATCCCCGAGGGCCGTCTTGGTGGCCGCGAAGGCGGTCGTCCTATCGGTCATCCAGTCGACAGGCTGGTTGGGGGACTTGTCCTTCAGAGCCTCGTAAAGTGGCCGCATGATGTGGGCCGCCCGGGGGATGAACCGGTGATAAAACGTCACCATCCCGAGGAATTCTCTGAGTGCTCGGGCCGATTGGGGTCGGGGGAAAGCGGAAATGGATGTTGATGAGGTGTCCGAGGAATTGTATGGAGGTCAACCCGAACTGGCACTTAGCCGGGTTGATGATTAGGCCGTGTTGGCCAAACCTCGTAAAGAGGCACCGGAGGTGCGCCAGGTGCTCTTCGGGCGAGGAGCTGGCAACGAGGATGTCGTCCAAGTAAACAAAAATAAACGGCATGTCTCTGAGCGTCGAGTCCATTAGCCTCTGAAAAGACTGTGCCGCGTTCTTAAGTCCGAACGGCATCCGCAGGAATTCGAATAGTCCGAAGGGTGTTACTACTGCCGTCTTCGGGACGTCCGAGGGGTGTACCGGCACCTGGTGGTAACCACGTACCAGGTCGACCTTTGAAAAGACCAGCTTACCCGCCAGGTGCACTGAGAAGTCCTGGATGTGGGGGACTGGGTAGCGGTCTGGCGTAGTAGCGGCGTTGAGGGGTCTGTATTCTCCGCACGGCCTCCATCCTCCGTCAGCCTTAGGAACGATGTGTAGTGGCGAGGCACAGGGACTGTCCGAGCGTCGGATAATCCCCAACCTCTCCATGTTGGCGAACTCTGACCTAGCGACTGCTAGTCTGTCAGGGTTGAGCCGGCGGGCCCTAGCGTACACGGGAGCTCCTTCAGTCTCGATGTGGTGCTTGACCCTGTGTTTGGTGGTCACGGCCGAGAATGTAGGCTGTGTTAAGCTGGGAAACTCCCGTAGTAGGCGTTGGTACACGTCACCTTCTGCGAGCTAGCCCGCTGTATACCACTTCATCGCGCATACATGTCAATGAAGCATATGTCTGGGCGTCTACTAGGCGGCCGTGCCTAACGTCCACGAGGAGCCTGTGTGCACAAAGGAAATCCACCCCCAGTAGCGGGAACGAGATGTCGGCCGTGACGAAGTCCCACGTGAACCGCTGGCCCCCAAAACACAATGCCACGGTCCTCGTGCCGTAGGTGCGGATAGGGTTACCGTTGGCGGTCGTCATCCCCGCCGGCGGTGTCCTCCACCGTCGCAGGTAGGACGCTCCTCTGCGCTCCGGTGTCGCAGAAAAATGTTCGGCCGGAGAGTGTGTCCTTAATGAACAGTAGCCTGTTTGACGTACCTGCGCTCACGGCAGCTACTAGGCGCAGGTGTTGGCGTTCTGTGTGAATTATGTACAATCACTACAATATGCACTTTAAATTGGAACACTGAGCTCTTTGGCACCGTAGAATTTTTTTTATTGTTTGTGAAATACTTCTACTGTAGGGATTGCATTGCATGTGGGGCGGCGTGGCTCAGGGGTAGAGCGGGTCGTCCAATGATCGAAGGGTCGAATCCCGCTCAAGTCCATGTCCATCCCACTGCTGTTGTGTCCTTGGGCAAGACACTTAACCTACTTGCCTCGCATGAATGTGTATGCATGTGAATGAATGTTGGTGGTGGTCGGAGGGGCCGTAGGCGATGATTATTCGCCACGCTTCCATGAGTCTGCCTCAGGGCAGCTCTGGCTGCAATTGTAGCTTACCACCACCGGTATGACTGTGTATGAATGAATAATGGACTCTGTAAGCGCTCTGGGGTCACTGGGGTGTCACGAAGAGCACTATATAAATCCAATCCATTATTATTATTATGTATTCTTGTATGTTTTTATATTGTATGTATTTATACTGTATGTACAATCAACCATGTGTTGAAATGGCAATAAAGTTATCTATCTATCTATCTATCTATCTATCTATCTATCTATCTATCTATCTATCTATCTATCTATCTATCTATCTATCTATCAAGATACAAGATACAAGATACAAGAGTTTTATTTGTCATGGCATACAGGTATACAGTGAAATGCGGGGGGTCTTGCCCGCAACGATGTGCACAATACAATAGTAATAATATATAATAAGAATCCAACCAATAGAGCAACATTGTGCAATAAACAAGTAAACAAAGTAGGGCATATCGGTATCTGTACATGAGTTATACAGAGCATGGTAGGACATGCTAGGTCCTGTGGTAGTGCAATACACTGTTAGCTACGGATGAGGCACTGGGTCTTTATGTACACTGCTATACAATGCTATATTATACAATCTCAAGTTATACTATACTATTCTTAAAGTGACCTTTCCTTCTGTAAAGTGTCCATAAGTGTGAGCGTGTGCAGTTGTGTGTGTGCTCATGTTAAAGTGGCTGCTAGTGTGTGAGCGTGTACAGTTGTGTGTGTGCTCATGTGTGCTTGTGCGTGGAGAGTTCAGTGTTCAAGGCTCTGATGAAGCTGAGCCGAAGTCTCTCTGTCCTCGTTACTGGTGTTCGCAGGCGTTTGCCTGACCGCAGCAGCATTAACAGGCTGTTGTTGGGGTGGTGAGGGTCTTTCATTATCCTGCAGGCTCTGGATTTGCACCTCTTGTTGTATAGGACCTGCAGGGTTGGTAGTGCAATACCTGTGGTACGCTCGGCTGAGCGCACCACTCTCTGTAGGGCCTTCTTGTCCTGTGCCGTGCTGTTGCCATACCAGGCAGTGATGTTTCCAGTCAAGATGCTCTCTACAGCTCTGGAGTAGAAGGACTGGAGTATCTTCCCAGATACTCTGAACTTCCTTAACTGTCTCAGGTGGTAGAGGCGCTGCTTTGCCTTTTTTACGACTGAGTCTATGTGTGTTGTCCATGTCAGGTCCTCTGAGATGTGGACCCCCAGGTACTTGAAGCTGCTCACCCTGTCCACGGTAGCCCCGTTTATCCTCAGTGGTGTGTGTGTCTCCTGCTGTCTCCTCCTAAAATCCACGATCAGCTCCTTGGTTTTACCAATGTTCAGGAGCAGGCTGTTGTCCTGGCACCAGCGTCCAGTACCTCAACCTCCTCCCTGTAGGCCTTCTCGTCGTTGTCCGAGATCAGCCCTACCACCACTGTGTCGTCCGCAAACTTCACTATGGAGTTGGAGCTGAACTTGGCCACACAGTCGTGTGTGTATAGTGAGTACAGCAGGGGGCTCAGAACACAGCCCTGGGGGGACCCGATGCTCAGGGTGATGGTGTTGGAGGTCTGACCCCCCACCCTGACCGCCTGGGGCCTTTCGCTCAGACCCAGCTCGATCAGCTTGTCCACCAGTCTGGTGGGGACTATGGTGTTGAACGCTGAGCTGTATTCAATGAACAACAGTCTCACATAGCCCCCCTTCTGGTGGTCCAGGTGAGAGAGGGTGCTGTGCAGTACTTGGGAGACCGCATCATCAGTGGACCTGTTTGGCCTGTATGCAAATTGCATAGGGTCCATATCACTGGGGAAGGAGGCACAAATGTGATCCTTGACCAGCCTCTATATTGTGTCTGTGGACCATGAGGGAGAGGTCAGAAGACCAGTGCCTCCACCACATCTGGAGGGCTGTGGTGTGTGAGAGAAGTTATAGTTAGTAGATAGGTTAGGTTAGGTTAGCTAGCAGTGTCCTTGTTGTAGAAACATAAGGTTAATAGATGTAGGTTGGCTAGCAACGTCCTTGTTGTCTAGAAACATAATATCAATAGATGTAGGTTAGCTAGCAGCATCCTGCTACATTTTGCTCACTTCATATCACAGCCGTAAATGAACATACACTAAAATTTACTTTAGATCTCCTGGTTGACGGTATCTCATGTCATTTTATTTTACTTACTCAGAAGCATTTTTTTTTACCTAAAAATTTAATCTGGGCCACTTATTTGTCAAAAAACTACCCCAAAGTGGTTGAAATGGTCCGTCTGTTACTGGGGTCTGCATCTTTATTTTCACTCCAAGTTGCATTCGATTCATCATGTATAGGCCTATGTATATTTCAAAGGTAGGCTATAACTTACATTTCTGAATTCAGTCATGATCTCTCTGGAAAGCATGAAGGGCGCAAGCAGAGCGAGGTGTGGTCTGAGTACACAGGCTACATCAGACAACCAGTGCTCTCATCAGTTTGACTGATTTTCTTTTTTCCTTTTTTACAAGTCAGATTCAGAAGTCATGATTGTTGTGTAGGGTTGAGTCAGGAACTTACCAGTGTTGTGTAGGGTTGAGTCAGGAACTTACCAGTGTTGTGTAGGGTTGAGTCAGGAACTTACCAGTGTTGTGTAGGGTTGAGTCAGGAACTTACCAGTGTTGTGTAGGGTTGAGTCAGGAACTTACCAGTGTTGTGCAGGGTTGAGTCAGGAACTTACCAGTGTTGTGTAGGGTTGAGTCAGGAACTTACCAGTGTTGTGTAGGGTTGAGTCAGGAACAGTGTTGTGTAGGGTTGAGTCAGGAACAGTGTTGTGTAGGGTTGAGTCAGGAACAGTGTTGTGTAGGGTTGAGTCAGGAACTTACCAGTGTTGTGTAGGGTTGAGTCAGGAACAGTGTTGTGTAGGGTTGAGTCAGGAACTTACCAGTGTTGTGTAGGGTTGAGTCAGGAACTTACCAGTGTTGTGTAGGGTTGAGTTAGGAACAGTGTTGTGTAGGGTTGAGTCAGGAACAGTGTTGTGTAGGGTTGAGTCAGGAACAGTGTTGTGTAGGGTTGAGTCAGGAACAGTGTTGTGTAGGGTTGAGTCAGGAACAGTGTTGTGTAGGGTTGAGTCAGGAACAGTGTTGTGTAGGGTTGAGTCAGGAACTTACCAGTGTTGTGTAGGGTTGAGTCAGGAACTTACCAGTGTTGTGTAGGGTTGAGTCAGGAACAGTGTTGTGTAGGGTTGAGTCAGGAACAGTGTTGTGTAGGGTTGAGTCAGGAACTTACCAGTGTTGTGTAGGGTTGAGTCAGGAACAGTGTTGTGTAGGGTTGAGTCAGGAACAGTGTTGTGTAGGTTGAGTTAAGGCCTCTGCATGCTACAGCAAATTCAAAGCAACTTCAACACAACATCGACAAAGCAACGGTGTTGCAGACACATTACCTTTATGCTTCTGCAAAATCAACGCGCAGCCTATGATGCAACAAAATGTACCCCGGATGTGCGGCTCGAGCGCGCCCAGCCGCCTGAATACTTTGGGCAGCCGAAGGTGCGCACTCTAGCCATTACAAACGGATTTCCCTTCTCAACCATACATCGTTAGTATAATAATAGCCCTGTTTGTTTGTTTTCGCTTGTGTTCTTGTATATAGTGTAATATCAACCCAGTCCATCCCCATTGTTTCCCCAATCTCCTTCCACGAATTCATCGTCATAATGCTATCCTTGTAGTCTTTAGACCCGCTATTATATAAATTTTGGTACTTTCGGACCTCCTCTGCAATACGTTCCTGCATTTGATTCATTTTAAACAAACAATTAAACAAGTGTAATGAAACAATACACTAGCTATCGAGCTCCTGTCAGAAAGTTTTCTTTCGGTCTCGAGCTCCTGTCAGAAAGTTTTCTTTAGGTCTCGAGCCAGGAACACTAGAAGTGACAGACAGCCCCGCCCCCATTCACTACCAACCAATCACTGCTACGCAATACCAACGCAACGGGTCTTTAGATTAGATTTTGGAGACAGGTACGCAACGCCCAAGCAACACAGTCTACAAGACTGTCTGCAACAAGCGCGCTGAAATCTGGCCGATGTTGTGTTGAAGTTGCTTTGAATTTGCTGTAGCATGCAGAGGCCTTTAGGAACAGTGTTGTGTAGGGTTGAGTCAGGAACAGTGTTGTGTAGGGTTGAGTCAGGAACAGTGTTGTGTAGGGTTGAGTCAGGAACTTACCAGTGTTGTGTAGGGTTGAGTCAGGAACTTACCAGTGTTGTGTAGGGTTGAGTCAGGAACAGTGTTGTGTAGGGTTGAGTCAGGAACTTACCAGTGTTGTGTAGGGTTGAGTCAGGAACTTACCAGTGTTGTGTAGGGTTGAGTCAGGAACAGTGTTGTGTAGGGTTGAGTCAGGAACAGTGTTGTGTAGGTTGAGTCAGGAACTTACCAGTGTTGTGTAGGGTTGAGTTAGGAACAGTGTTGTGTAGGGTTGAGTCAGGAACAGTGTTGTGTAGGGTTGAGTCAGGAACAGTGTTGTGTAGGGTTGAGTCAGGAACAGTGTTGTGTAGGGTTGAGTCAGGAACAGTGTTGTGTAGGGTTGAGTCAGGAACAGTGTTGTGTAGGGTTGAGTCAGGAACTTACCAGTGTTGTGTAGGGTTGAGTCAGGAACAGTGTTGTGTAGGGTTGAGTCAGGAACAGTGTTGTGTAGGGTTGAGTCAGGAACTTACCAGTGTTGTGTAGGGTTGAGTCAGGAACAGTGTTGTGTAGGGTTGAGTCAGGAACAGTGTTGTGTAGGGTTGAGTCAGGAACTTACCAGTGTTGTGTAGGTTGAGTCAGGAACAGTGTTGTGTAGGGTTGAGTCAGGAACTTACCAGTGTTGTGTAGGGTTGAGTCAGGAACAGTGTTGTGTAGGGTTGAGTCAGGAACAGTGTTGTGTAGGGTTGAGTCAGGAACAGTGTTGTGTAGGGTTGAGTCAGGAACAGTGTTGTGTAGGGTTGAGTCAGGAACAGTGTTGTGTAGGGTTGAGTCAGGAACAGTGTTGTGTAGGGTTGAGTCAGGAACAGTGTTGTGTAGGGTTGAGTCAGGAACTTACCAGTGTTGTGTAGGGTTGAGTCAGGAACTTACCAGTGTTGTGTAGGGTTGAGTCAGGAACAGTGTTGTGTAGGGTTGAGTTAGGAACAGTGTTGTGTAGGGTTGAGTCAGGAACAGTGTTGTGTAGGGTTGAGTTAGGAACAGTGTTGTGTAGGGTTGAGTCAGGAACTTACCAGTGTTGTGTAGGGTTGAGTCAGGAACAGTGTTGTGTAGGGTTGAGTTAGGAACAGTGTTGTGTAGGGTTGAGTCAGGAACTTACCAGTGTTGTGTAGGGTTGAGTCAGGAACTTACCAGTGTTGTGTAGAGTTGAGTCAGGAACAGTGTTGTGTAGGGTTGAGTTAGGAACAGTGTTGTGTAGGGTTGAGTCAGGAACAGTGTTGTGTAGGGTTGAGTTAGGAACAGTGTTGTGTAGGGTTGAGTCAGGAACAGTGTTGTGTAGGGTTGAGTTAGGAACAGTGTTGTGTAGGGTTGAGTCAGGAACTTACCAGTGTTGTGTAGGGTTGAGTCAGGAACTTACCAGTGTTGTGTAGGGTTGAGTCAGGAACAGTGTTGTGTAGGGTTGAGTCAGGAACAGTGTTGTGTAGGGTTGAGTCAGGAACAGTGTTGTGTAGGGTTGAGTCAGGAACTTACCAGTGTTGTGTAGGGTTGAGTCAGGAACTTACCAGTGTTGTGTAGGGTTGAGTCAGGAACTTACCAGTGTTGTGTAGGGTTGAGTCAGGAACAGTGTTGTGTAGGGTTGAGTTAGGAACAGTGTTGTGTAGGGTTGAGTCAGGAACTTACCAGTGTTGTGTAGGGTTGAGTCAGGAACAGTGTTGTGTAGGGTTGAGTTAGGAACAGTGTTGTGTAGGGTTGAGTCAGGAACTTACCAGTGTTGTGTAGGGTTGAGTCAGGAACAGTGTTGTGTAGGGTTGAGTCAGGAACAGTGTTGTGTAGGGTTGAGTTAGGAACAGTGTTGTGTAGGGTTGAGTCAGGAACTTACCAGTGTTGTGTAGAGTTGAGTCAGGAACAGTGTTGTGTAGGGTTGAGTCAGGAACAGTGTTGTGTAGGGTTGAGTTAGGAACAGTGTTGTGTAGGGTTGAGTCAGGAACAGTGTTGTGTAGGGTTGAGTCAGGAACAGTGTTGTGTAGGGTTGAGTCAGGAACAGTGTTGTGTAGGGTTGAATCAGGAACTTACCAGTGTTGTGTAGGGTTGAGTCAGGAACAGTGTTGTG
This sequence comes from Notolepis coatsorum, assembly GCF_963971535.1. Classification (NCBI taxonomy): domain Eukaryota; kingdom Metazoa; phylum Chordata; class Actinopteri; order Aulopiformes; family Paralepididae; genus Notolepis; species Notolepis coatsorum. Next base: position 121,010,550 of record NC_140166.1, read on the forward strand.
TAGGGTTGAGTCAGGAACAGTGTTGTGTAGGGTTGAGTCAGGAACAGTGTTGTGTAGGGTTGAGTCAGGAACTTACCAGTGTTGTGTAGGGTTGAGTCAGGAACTTACCAGTGTTGTGTAGGGTTGAGTCAGGAACAGTGTTGTGTAGGGTTGAGTCAGGAACAGTGTTGTGTAGGGTTGAGTCAGGAACTTACCAGTGTTGTGTAGGGTTGAGTCAGGAACTTACCAGTGTTGTGTAGGGTTGAGTCAGGAACTTACCAGTGTTGTGTAGGGTTGAGTCAGGAACAGTGTTGTGTAGGGTTGAGTCAGGAACTTACCAGTGTTGTGTAGGTTGAGTTAGGAACAGTGTTGTGTAGGGTTGAGTCAGGAACAGTGTTGTGTAGGGTTGAGTCAGGAACAGTGTTGTGTAGGGTTGAGTCAGGAACAGTGTTGTGTAGGGTTGAGTCAGGAACAGTGTTGTGTAGGGTTGAGTCAGGAACAGTGTTGTGTAGGGTTGAGTCAGGAACAGTGTTGTGTAGGGTTGAGTCAGGAACTTACCAGTGTTGTGTAGGTTGAGTCAGGAACAGTGTTGTGTAGGGTTGAGTCAGGAACTTACCAGTGTTGTGTAGGGTTGAGTTAGGAACAGTGTTGTGTAGGGTTGAGTCAGGAACTTACCAGTGTTGTGTAGGGTTGAGTCAGGAACAGTGTTGTGTAGGGTTGAGTCAGGAACTTACCAGTGTTGTGTAGGGTTGAGTCAGGAACTTACCAGTGTTGTGTAGGGTTGAGTCAGGAACTTACCAGTGTTGTGTAGGGTTGAGTCAGGAACAGTGTTGTGTAGGTTGAGTCAGGAACAGTGTTGTGTAGGGTTGAGTCAGGAACTTACCAGTGTTGTGTAGGTTGAGTCAGGAACAGTGTTGTGTAGGGTTGAGTCAGGAACAGTGTTGTGTAGGGTTGAGTCAGGAACAGTGTTGTGTAGGGTTGAGTCAGGAACAGTGTTGTGTAGGGTTGAGTCAGGAACAGTGTTGTGTAGGGTTGAGTCAGGAACTTACCAGTGTTGTGTAGGGTTGAGTCAGGAACTTACCAGTGTTGTGTAGGGTTGAGTCAGGAACTTACCAGTGTTGTGTAGGGTTGAGTCAGGAACTTACCAGTGTTGTGTAGGGTTGAGTCAGGAACTTACCAGTGTTGTGTAGGTTGAGTCAGGAACTTACCAGTGTTGTGTAGGGTTGAGTCAGGAACTTACCAGTGTTGTGTAGGGTTGAGTCAGGAACAGTGTTGTGTAGGGTTGAGTTAGGAACAGTGTTGTGTAGGGTTGAGTCAGGAACAGTGTTGTGTAGGGTTGAGTCAGGAACTTACCAGTGTTGTGTAGGGTTGAGTCAGGAACTTACCAGTGTTGTGTAGGGTTGAGTCAGGAACAGTGTTGTGTAGGATTGAGTCAGGAACTTACCAGTGTTGTGTAGGGTTGAGTCAGGAACTTACCAGTGTTGTGTAGGGTTGAGTCAGGAACAGTGTTGTGTAGGGTTGAGTCAGGAACAGTGTTGTGTAGGGTTGAGTCAGGAACAGTGTTGTGTAGGATTGAGTCAGGAACTTACCAGTGTTGTGTAGGGTTGAGTCAGGAACTTACCAGTGTTGTGTAGGGTTGAGTCAGGAACAGTGTTGTGTAGGGTTGAGTCAGGAACAGTGTTGTGTAGGGTTGAGTCAGGAACTTACCAGTGTTGTGTAGGGTTGAGTCAGGAACTTACCAGTGTTGTGTAGGGTTGAGTCAGGAACTTACCAGTGTTGTGTAGGGTTGAGTCAGGAACTTACCAGTGTTGTGTAGGGTTGAGTCAGGAACTTACCAGTGTTGTGTAGGGTTGAGTCAGGAACTTACCAGTGTTGTGTAGGGTTGAGTCAGGAACTTACCAGTGTTGTGTAGGGTTGAGTCAGGAACGTACCAGTGTTGTGTAGGGTTGAGTCAGGAACTTACCAGTGTTGTGTAGGGTTGAGTCAGGAACTTACCAGTGTTGTGTAGGGTTGAGTCAGAAACTTACCAGTGTTGTGTAGGGTTGAGTCCGGAACTTACCAGTGTTGTGTAGGGTTGAGTCAGGAACTTACCAGTGTTGTGTAGGGTTGAGTCCGGAACTTACCAGTGTTGTGTAGGGTTGAGTCAGGAACTTACCAGTGTTGTGTAGGTTGAGTTAGGAACTTACCAGTGTTGTGTAGGGTTGAGTCAGGAACTTACCAGTGTTGTGTAGGTTGAGTTAGGAACTTACCAGTGTTGTGTAGGTTGAGTCAGGAACTTACCAGTGTTGTGTAGGTTGAGTCAGGAACTTACCAGTGTTGTGTAGGGTTGAGCCAGGAACTTACCAGTGTTGTGTAGGGTTGAGTCAGGAACTTACCAGTGTTGTGTAGGGTTGAGTCAGGAACTTACCAGTGTTGTGTAGGGTTGAGTCAGGAACTTACCAGTGTTGTGTAGGGTTGAGTTAGGAACTTACCAGTGTTGTGTAGGTTGAGTCAGGAACTTACCAGGGTTGTGTAGGGTTGAGTCAGGAACTTACCAGTGTTGTGTAGGTTGAGTCAGGAACTGCACACAAGAGTAACAGCACTACAGTATGTATCAAGCCACGACCATGCAGTAAAACAAGCCCTGCCTGCACTGATGCCCATTTGGTGGTAAACTCACAAAATCAATGGACACTGGTAAACAAAGAAACTCAGAAATGTAAGATATATCTGCTCTAGGTTAGAACCATTTCGTCTTCCATAAAATGGTACTCTGCTTATTATCGATTATGTATTTAAAGTTTTGTAATTTCATGCTCCAATAACTTCCTTGTTGATGGCGAGCAGGGGAAAAACAACTCACTCCCACTGCTGCCTGCTGGCGTTGACCAGGCACGAGCGCAGTTAAGTGACCGCAGTTGACTTAACTGCCACCGGTGTCATTAATGGGAAGGAATTTCGTTCCACATAGCACCTTTAATGTCGCTTGGCCTTCCACAGTAGCTAGTATGTTATTGTGTTATATTTGTAGATGTGAGGTTTTTGAAAGAGTATCAACTTAACCTTGTAGCAACCATTGTCTCTTGCACAAAATGATGGTTGCTATGTGACAGGCAGCCATCCTGGAAGGGATAGGACTACTGTACATAAACACTCTATTGCAAGACCTCTATTGATGATGATGTATTGTGAACATTACAAAAGAAGTGCTTGACCTTCAGAGTCTGAAGGGCCAGACAAGAGTGGTGGATTACAGGTCTGTCCATCTCTTCCGTTCTTCACCTTCCTTTTTCATGATGGCCTTATGCAAGCTGCAAAAACTATTTAATTTTCACTTCTTTTTTCATATAAGTCAAACTATGTGGGGGGGGGGGAATAACCTGCCACATTGTGAATACGTACGTAAGGCCAGATAATAAGAATAGAATGGGTTATAATAAAGATAGAATGGGTTAGAATAAGGATAAGAATAAGAATAGGATGAATAAGAATGAGAAGAGCACTTGGAACAGAGTAAATGCAGTATGTTGCAGTATATTTGTAGTTTTTTTATTCATATTCTCAACATTTGAAAGACAACTGAACCTCATCATGTCTAACCCTGTAGACATGATACCTAGTGCTAAACTCCCTAGATAATGATACCTAGTCCTAAACCCTCTATCCTGTAGACACCTAGGCCTAAATGTTATACCCTGTAGACATGATACCTAGGCCTAAACTCTAGGGGTGGGAATTAGTGGTCTGCAAGGGCCTTGAAATAAAGCCCGAGCCCTGCCCGAGCCCGTGAACTTCAGGCCCTGCCCGAAAATAAGCCCGACTGTAAATAATATTTTAAGCCCTAGCCCACGTGAAAACCCGAAAACATTTTATTATTATTATTATTAAAATATAATTTTTTTTTGTATTTGTTTTAAATATTCTAAACACTTTATATATTAACTTAATAAATAAACAAAAACGAAAATGTCCAATAGGTCTGCCTAAATCAGACCTGGGCATTGTACGGCCCGCGGGCCGGATCCGGCCCGCGGGATGATTCTGACCGGCCCGCGAAAGATTACACGATAATAAAAAAAATTAAAAAAAAATTAAAAAAAAATTTTTTTTTTAATATTTTTTTTTTTTTTTTTTTACTTTTTTTTTTCTTCATGTCAACGTTCACACGCACAGTATACGCTTAGGATACATGCTCAGAAGATGTTGGTTCTCTTTGGATCCACCTACATATGTGAACAGACATTCTCAGTCATGACGTTTACCAAGTCCAGGTACAGATCCTCTCTCACTGATGAACATCTGGCAGCTGTGCTTCGCATCTCCACCTCAGACATGCAACCTGACTTTGATGGACTTGTTAAAGCTCAACAGAGACTGTATTTCTCACACTGAATGAAAAAAAAAGAACTGAAGAACACTAAAATGTGGAAATATAACAAGTGAAATGGGACACTTGATATTTTTTTTTCTTTTTTTTGCACAGTTCTGAAAACATTAAATGTTTAATATAGGCATGTAAAGTAAAAAAGGCTACAAAACTGGGACACTTTTCTTTACACAGTTCAGTGACATGTCTTGTTTATTTTTGCTATAAGATGATGTGATGTCTTTAGAAAGCTAAGAAAATCCTTGTTTCAATAGTATATGAAACTCAAAATGCCCTTTGTTATTAATGTTTCACATTTTGTTCATCATTTTGGAAATAAATTCTATTTGAATAAATTATATTTTTGAAAGCTAACCTCACCTTTTAATTGCCAAATAATAACATACACTCTTACCAGGGGTCAAAACAATGCCATTTACTGCTTTTTATATAGAAATAAAATTTATATTATGCATAATTGAGTTTGGAATTTTGGCCCGGCCCCCCAACATATTTTCAGTTGCTCATTCGGCCCCCCGGGAAAAATAATTGCCCACCCCTGGCCTAAATAATGCATATCACGCTGAAAACTAAGAAGCATTTACATAGCCTGTTTCGCTCTTATTAGAATGCCTCCCTCCCAGTGCTCGCTTATAGACTGACTCGTCTCACACAGCAGCCTCGTAAAACGTGTTGAAGGCTATAGAATCTTCTTTGACACACACACACACGACACACAATAGCCTACTCAGTCACTATACAAACAAACAGAAAACAGAAATCAGATTTCGAGCAGAGCAACATAATGAAAAGCACAACAAAACAGGTAGCGACCCAGCAAATAATAAACATCACTCACCACGACGTCAGCAACGCGTTGAACAACGTTAACAAAACTTCGCCAACCGGCTACATACATCCAAGAACAAATTAAAACGTTCGCCAACTGGCTATATTCCAACACAACCAATCGAGTTGTACTTGTCCCCTGAGTTCTCCCTGCGCGCTGCGGTAATTACATCCAAATGTTTCTCTGATGACAGCTTGCGCAAAAGAGAAAACGAATCTTAAGTAAAACGAAGGTTATCCTATAACCCTAGTTATATAAAAAATAAAAAAAATAAATAAACGGCGGCGGTGCCCGGGCCCGGCCGAGCCCGAATTATTTATTAAAAAAAAAGCCCTACCCAGCCCGAACCCGCCGGGCCCCGTCGGGCCTGGGCAAGGTTGCAGTGCACTAGTGGGAATCACCAGTTTCATCATGATACGATATCGATTCTTTGGACAAATCAAAATCAAATCAAATTTATTTGTAAGGCCCGACAACACACATTAATGTCCCCATGGGCCGTACACGTCTTCTTTAAACAAGTCAAGAAGAAACATAACAATAAGTCAAGAACAGAACAAGAACACCATAAGGTCCAACAAATTTAAAATAAATGCAAATAAATGAAAGAATGCAAGCACTCCCAGACATACCCCACGCTAAGGTAAGGAAAAACTCACTAAAACCTAACAATAGGGAAAAATGCTCCACAGGCAGTGTGGAGGAGAGAAACCTTAGAAGGGCCATTCAAGGGGGATCTCCCTTCTTAGATGTCGGTTGTGTTGCAGACTAACAGTTGGTAAGCATGCACTCAAGTGTGTAGTGAAACACAGATGAGTGCATGCAATAGCAACTGAACATTTTGAAAGATTAAAGATAGAGCTGATAGCGATAGCAACTGAACATTTTGAAAGATTAAAGATAGAGCTGATAGCGATAGCAACTGAACATTTTGAAAGATTAAAGATAGAGCTGATAGCGAATCTATTTGAGTCACAGGGGCAGCGCAAAGAGGGTCGCGTCCTCCCCATCTTAATCACGGGACATTCAACACTCCGGTCATTGCTCCGAGACAGCCGGAGACAGGGAGATAGGGGGCGGCGCAGAGAGGGTCGCAACCTCCCCGACATCATCGCGGGACGTCCAGCACTCCGGTCACCACTACGAGACTGCCGACAACGATACGATATTTTCCGATATCACAAAGTCTGCCACGATACGATACGATACGATTCGATTCAGGTGCCTGCGATCGATATGAGACGATATTATATGCCCATTTAACACAATCAGTAACATTTAAATCAACACAAAAAAAGGCAATGGAAATATCATTTGAAATTTAAATTTTTGAGCTCTTCCAGACATTTAAATGAAAAACAATCTATTGTTTTTAATACAAATAGACCTCCTGTTCACTGTTTTTGGTTCGTTTTTTTTCTTTTTCTTTTTCGATATTAATATCCTATTCACTGTCAGAGCTGTATTTTGGCTGGAAAAGGCATATTGGGAGTCCAAAGGTGCCGTACCGGCCAGATCCTGGTAGTGGGGCTATCTCGAGAATGCAGTAACCCCCCTCCTTCCCAGTCCCTAGTGGACCTCTGCTGTTCTCTCTATATGGCTCTGATCAGCTTAGCTTAGTTAGCTTATGCTAACGCAACGTTAATTTCGGTATTTAACGTGACATGGGCATAAAGGAATGTCGAGGATGCAAAGCATGTTAGATGCATTTGACCCGTTGTGGGGGGGGGGGGGGGAACAGGCACTTATTTCGGGTCGCAAAATAGGCGGACTCTGAAGCAATGCTGTCTAACGTTAACACTGCTACTGAGCTACTGTTGTGGCGGCCGGGCGGATATGCCCACCAGGGGATTTTCAAAATAAGAGTATCGCAATATGAACAATCTATCGATCCTATTTGATAATTGATAATAGATCCGTAGATAATGGTACCTATAGTGCTAAACTCTCTACCCTGTAGACATGATACCTAGGTCTAAACCCTCTACACACTGTAGACATGATACCTAGGTCTAAACCCTCTACACTATAGACATGATACCTAGGTCTAAACCCTCTACACTGTAGACATGATACCTAGGTCTAAACCCTCTACCCTGTAGACATGATACCTAGGTCTAAACCCTCTACACTATAGACATGATACCTAGGTCTAAACCCTCTACACTGTAGACATGATACCTAGGTCTAAACCCTCTACACTGTAGACATGATACCTAGGTCTAAACCCTCTACACTATAGACATGATACCTAGGTCTAAACCCTCTACACCAGGGCTATTCAACTAAATTGTTCAGGGGGCCACATTGTCAGAAACCCAAGGGGCCAGGGGCCGGACTGCCACGGCGCCTCCCCGTGCTATGAATATATGTACACTTGACACAACACGCAACCACATTTTCACAACTTTTATTTAACTACATTGCAAAAGTAGTATCATTTTCAAAAAAAGTGCTTCATTTATGTGCCACATCTGCAACATCTCCTGCAAAAAGTGCTTAATTTATGACTGTGCAACAACTGCAACATCTCCTCTTCAACATTTCAATATAAAAATAAAATAAAAAAGAAACAAGTGCATGATGTGCATCTGAACATTCTAACATCAACACTTGAACAAAAAAACACATTTATAGTGCAGCTGAGCTTATGAAAAAGTGCTTCATGTCTGTGCAACAACAGCAAATCACAGCATCTTATTAGCACTTATTGTCCACTCTTAACTCTCAAACATCAGGGGGGTGGGGGGCAGACAGGCCTAGCCTACAGACACACATCTAATGAGAGCGATTGCACTTCTTTGACTGGGCAATGGCAGAGAAAGAGGGTTCATAGGAAGTGAGGGCTACCCGCAAACAGTGATGCAAATGCTCATTTGTCAAGGAGGCACGTTGCTTGTTTTAATGGCATTCATGTGAGAGAAACTGGATTCACAGGTGTATGTTGAGCCAAACATTGTTAGCACAGATATTGCCAGCGTTTTTATTTTGGGGAATGTCTTGACATGAATACACTTTATCCAAAATGTTGTGGTGGATTCATTCTCAAGTGCCTGCTTCAGAGCAGATGATGCTTGCATGTCAATTATTTCAAGTTGCAGGAGACCTTCATCAATGTGAAGTGATGCAAGGAACTCTTGTCCTTTTGTGGAAATAGCAGCTACATTGGCAAATGGGTTGCTCACAAAATGCATCAATTCTCTGGACATGTCAAATTCATCAAATCGACTTGCAAAGTTTTCCCTCAATTTATCAATGAAATCTGTCATTAATTGAGTGACTTTTGGCTCAATTGTGCGTGTTAACGTTGACATGAAAAGAAAAAAGTTAAAAAAAAAAAAATATTAAAAAATAATATTTTATTTTTATTTTTTTTATTTTTTTTATTATCATGTAATCTTTGGCGGGCCGGTCAGAATCATCCCGCGGGCCGGATCTGGCCCGCGGGCCGCCAGTTGAATAGCCCTGCTCTACACTGTAGACATGATACCTAGGTCTAAACCCTCTACACCAGTGATTCCCAACCTGGGGTCCGCGGAGGGGGCGCAGGGGGTCCGCCAGACCACAGATGATTTGAGGTCTTTATTTTTTTTATTTTTTTTATTTTTATTTTTTAGAGAAATATTTAATTAGCATATTTTTATCATCAGAAGCATGAATAGTCTCTCCACTACAATAAAAAATAAAGATAAATAAATAAACATCTAGACATGATTTTTGAACGTTAACAGTAGGCTACCGGGTAGCCGCTAAAACACGAATCAGTTGACTGTATCACTTTCTGTAGCTAGCCTAGCACGCTAGTTAACTTTCTCGGCTCGTCTGCAGTCAGCCGCCAGAGGCGAAAATGTGTGACAAACGAAAAGGAGATGACGGCAGCTCATCTGCAAAAAAAGTTAGGACCTACAGCAATCGCGAAAATTACATCACCATGGGCTTCACTGAGGGACCAGACAAACGACCTGAGTGTGTGATTTGTGGAGAAAAGTTGGCAAACTCGAGCCTGAAGCCCAGCAAGCTGAAGAGACATCAGGCGTCTAAGCACCCAGAAACCGTTGGGAAGGATCCGGACTTTTTTCGGAGGAAAGAACAGTCTCTCAAGGCGAACAAGCCTGTTGATGTTAGAGTAGCGTGGAGCAGGGGTGGCAGTGATTTACAGAAGGCTACCGAAGCCTCCTTTGAGTGTTCGCTTTTAATTGCAAAAGCAAAGAAACCGCACAATATTGGCGAGCAGCTCATCAAACCAGCCTGCATCAAAATGGTTTAGAAACTTGAAATACATATGGTGCAAGATTAGATTTGTTGATTGAAGGCACAAGTCAAAGAAGCATAGTGGGTCTAATTATGATGCATATGCCTGTGTATAAGCTGTTTGTTATTAAAATGACAAAAAAAAGGTATTAAACCCAGCTAGGACAGATTCTCTCTGCTACTGATTGGAATTTCCTGTCTCATATTTAGTTTAATTTGTTGCATTGATTTGTTCCATAAATGCAAACCGTTCACTATTAGGGCCTGATTTGAGAGGATGAATACAGGATTTGAATATTGGCCAAACATTTTGAAATGCATATGGTGCAAGATGAGATTTGTTGATTGAAGGCACAAGTTAAAGAAGCATAGTGGGTCTAATTGTGATGCATATGCCTGTGTATAAGCAGTTTGTTATTAAAATGAAAAAAAAAAAATTGTATGGTATCTTATTAGGAGGGGGTCCGCGAATTTCATCAGAGATGTTTGGGGGTCCCTGGGGGGAAAAAGGTTGGGAACCACTGCTCTACACTGTAGACATGATACCTAGGTCTAAACCCTCTACACACTGTAGACATGATACCTAGGTCTAAACCCTCTACACACTGTAGACATGATACCTACTGTAGGTCTAAACCCTCTACACTGTAGACATGATACCTAGGTCTAAACCCTCTACACTATAGACATGATACCTAGGTCTAAACCCTCTACACACTGTAGACATGATACCTAGGTCTAAACCCTCTACACACTGTAGACATGATACCTAGGTCTAAACCCTCTACACACTGTAGACATGATACCTACTGTAGGTCTAAACCCTCTACACTGTAGACATGATACCTAGGTCTAAACCCTCTACACTATAGACATGATATCTAGGTCTAAACCCTCTACACACTGTAGACATGATACCTACTGTAGGTCTAAACCCTCTACACTGTAGACATGATACCTAGGTCTAAACCCTCTACACACTGTAGACATGATACCTACTGTAGGTCTAAACCCTCTACACTGTAGACATGATACCTAGGTCTAAACCCTCTACACTATAGACATGATACCTAGGTCTAAACCCTCTACACACTGTAGACATGATACCTACTGTAGGTCTAAACCCTCTACACTGTAGACATGATACCTAGGTCTAAACCCTCTACACTATAGACATGATACCTAGGTCTAAACCCTCTACACACTGTAGACATGATACCTAGGTCTAAACCCTCTACACTGTAGACATGATACCTAGGTCTAACCCCTCTACCCTGTAGACATGATACCTAGGTCTAAACCCTCTACACTGTAGACATGATACCTAGGTCTAAACCCTCTACACTGTAGACATGATACCTAGGTCTAAACCCTCTACACTGTAGACATGATACCTAGGTCTAAACCCTCTACACACTGTAGACATGATACCTAGGTCTAAACCATCTACACTGTAGACATGATACCTAGGTCTAAACCATCTACACTGTAGACATGATACCTAGGTCTAAACCCTCTACACACTGTAGACATGATACCTAGGTCTAAACCATCTACACTGTAGACATGATACCTAGGTCTAAACCCTCTACCCTGTAGACATGATACCTAGGTCTAAACCCTCTACACTGTAGACGTGATACCTAGGTCTAACCCCTCTACCCTGTAGACATGATACCTAGGTCTAAACCCTCTACACTGTAGACATGATACCTAGGTCTAACCCCTCTACACTATAGACATGATACCTAGGTCTAAACCCTCTACACTGTAGACATGATACCTAGGTCTAACCCCTCTACACTATAGACATGATACCTAGGTCTAAACCCTCTACACTATAGACATGATACCTAGGTCTAAACCCTCTACACTAGCCTAGATAATCATACAATGATACGTAGTGTTAAACTCTCTAGGCACTGATACCTAAACCCTCTACCCTGTAGATGTGTCAGTCCTGGATGTCAGTCCTGGTATCATTGACTTCCATCTCCTCCGCCAGCTCATTGTGTGAGACCAGATGAGCCACTATAGGGCCCTCCAGGACTCAAGACAAGCGGAACTACAGTGACACCACTTATAAAAGGGGAGAGGAGCTGGGGTGGGGGGGGGGGGGGGGCTGTGGTGGGGTGGGGGGTTAATTAACAGAAGGCATTTTAAAGCAAGCCCACTGCTCTCCGCTCCTCTGAAACAGCAGGAACCCTTGATAAGCTGCTCATCACAGACTCTTCAGCGGGAGAGCACTGTCTGTGTGTGTGTGTGTGTGTGTGTGTGTGTGTGTGTGTGTGTGTGTGTGTGTGTGTGTGTGTGTGTGTGTGTGTGTGTGTGTGTGTGTGTGTGTGTGTGTGTGTGTGTGTGTGTGTGTGTGTGTGTGTGTGTGTGTGTGTGTGTGTGTGTGTGTGTGTGTGTGTGTGTGTGTGTGTGTGTGTGTGTGTGTGTGTGTGTGTGTGTGTGTGTGTGTGTGTATGTGTGTGCACTCTCACCAGGCAGGCCTCCCCCATTAATAGCTCCTGAAGCTTCTCCGGGCCCCCCCCCTCCTGAAGCTTCTCCGGGCCCCCTGCTGCTCCCAGGCGCCCCAGCTCTCCTGAGCAGGGAGATAATTCGCTGACACGGTGTCACTTCTGATAATTGGGGCACGTCATCCACGCTCGCTCACCTGTCTCAGCGCAGGTGCTGAGATGTCATCGCCCACAGGAGAGAGATCTCCCCTCTCCCTCTCACAGCCCCACTGAACAGCACCCAGCACAGCTGCTAGTGCTGCTTCCTCTGTAGCAGGGAGAGGGATGGAAAGAGGGAAGAGGAAGGGGAAAGGTGAGGAAGAGAAGAGCAAGGAGGTTAAATGGAGGAGGGGACGGGCCGTCGTGTCCTGTTGGCAGAGATCGGGGTGTTAAAAGTAGTCCGTCCCGCACCAGTACACTAAAGCTGTGATCAGATTGGACGCCTTTTTCTTGCATTCAAACGCGAGGTGGTGTACATAGAGAATCTAAAGTACACAAGGCGCAACAAGCGATATCCACTGATACCGTTGCTATCTCAGCTAACATTACATAAGTTACATACAATACTACTCACATCCCTCCAGGCGTTGCTGTTCATATCTCGGTTGTGGTGAGACCTGGTCATACAAACAAGGTTTGTCAAAAACAGCCAAAATGTGCTCCTCCTCCATTATCAATTGGTTTGTTTTGCGTCGATTTCTGTATACCTCAGTGTACATTGGCGTTAGTGCACTCCGCGGCTAAAGTTGAAACCTTTTTGGTGTGGATACTTGGGCCTTGGAACAGTGGTGGCTGGCTGCACACCTGTTGTCTGGGACAATCAGAGCAATCAATGCACACAAGTCACTCATCCCCCCACACACTGAGGAGAGAGCCTCGACAAGAGGCTGCACACTGCTCTGGCTTGTAACATCTATCATTTTAAAACTAACATAATTTTTTTTTTAAACGTATTTATTTTATTAACCAAATTATTATTTACAATGATGGCCTGGTGAGAGGACAAAAGGGCAACAACAGGGAAAGGGGACAAATATATATATATATATATATATATATATATATATATATATATATATTATATATATATATATATATATATATATATATATATTAAGGCTGTCAATGTGAGGTTTTGTCCGCTGCTCACCAACTTTCTCTGTCTTCTTTAAGCCTACTGTTAGGAATTCCCTACTCACTCTCTCTAGCCCCCACCCTCTCGTTCTTTACTCTCAGTGGCCACACCTGTTCGATTATCAATTACCTCTCGCACCTGTGGTGGCAGGCTAATTAGTTCCCCTGTGGGCTTTAAATACCAGGGCGCTTCCCCTCGTTTCGGCGTGGGGTCGTGTTGTATACTTGCCGAGTCATATTCTCTAAACATCTAGACTCTTTCGGGAGATCCTCTGTCTGCCTATGCTGTTCCATTCTCCGGCGTCGAGATGTTTGCTCCAGCCTTCGCCAGCTGTCGCCGTTGCCTGTGGGGGAGACTGGTCTGCGCTCCCTGTACTTCCACGGGAGGCACCCCAGCGTTCCACTGCAGACCCCCGCGCAGCTGTTCGTCCTGACGCACATCCAGACCAGCGCAGACGCTCTCCAGTCCTCAGCGCGCAACGCGCATCTTCCAAGGACGCTCGAGCTTGGCACGCTCTCCAGACCAGCGCGCAATGCGCATCTTCCAAGAACCCTCGAGCTTGGCACGCTCTCCAGTCTCCAGCGCACAACGCGCATCTGCAAGGGCTTGGCACGCTCTCCAGTCACCAGCGCGCAACGCGCATCTTCAAGGGCTTGGCACGCTCTCCAGTCTCCAGCGCGCAACGCGCATCTTCCAAGGATCCTCGTGCTTGGCACGCTCTCCAGTCACCAGCGCGCAACGCGCATCTGCAAGGGCTTGGCACGCTCTCCAGTCACCAGCGCGCAACGCGCATCTTCAAGGGCTTGGCACGCTCTCCAGTCTCCAGCGCGCAACGCGCATCTTCCAAGGATCCTCGTGCTTGGCACACTCCTCCTCGCAGACGCACCCCGAGGCGTCTCTCGGTTCCGACGTGCACACCAAGGTGTGGCGCGCCACTCTGTTCCTCGGCTCCGACAGCGGCTACCCGGTGGACGACAGCCTCGCCACCGCCGCTGTTCCAGCACCCTGTTCCTCGGCTCCGACAGCGGCTACCCGGTGGACGACACCCTCGCCACCGCCGCTGTTCCAGCACTCTGTTCCTCGGCTCCGACAGCGGCTACCCGGTTGACGACACCCTCGCCACCGCCGCTGTTCCAGCACTCTGTTCCTCGGCTCGGACAGCCAGCTACCCGGTGGCGACACCCTCGCCGCCGATGCTGTTCCTGCACCATTACGCATACGCCTGGGTGAGTTTTGATTGTGATGTCACTCACCCAGCGTAATGCCTCTTGCCCCCGTCCCGCTGCGTTTCCTGTACCATTACGCATACGCCTGGGTGAGTTTTGATTGTGATGTCACTCACCCAGCGTAATGCCTCTTGCCCCCGTCCCGCTGCTGTTCCTGCACCATTACGCATACGCCTGGGTGAGTTTTGATTGTGATGTCACTCACCCAGCGTAATGCCTCTTGCCCCCGTCCCGCTGCGTTCCTGTACCATTCCGCATACGCTTGGGTGAGTTTTGATTGTTAAGTCACTCACCCAGCGTAATGCCTCCTTTTTTGTTCTCACTTAGTTAGTAGTTTGGACATTTCATCTCCCACTCTGTTTTTGTTCTCACTTAGATAGTATTTTTGGACATTACATCTCCCCCTGTGTGTTTGTCACACGAAGATATTATTACTTTGTTACTTTGTTTATTTGGACTGTTCTGCATCTGCTCTGTTTGTTCCCTTTTGAATATTAACCCTATCCTCTGTTCTGCAGAGCAGCCCAGATGTTTCCCACCAGTCCTCCCTGTTCCTCCCTGTCCCCAGCCCGCCTCCGCGGGCCTCAGTCCCCTCTGTCCCTAGTTCTCCCCTTTCTAGTTCCACCTAGTTCCTGGTCCCAAGTCCTCCCCTTCTTGTTCCACCTAGTTCCTTGTCCCTAGTTCTCCTAGTCCCCAGTTCTCCTGTTCCCTAGCTCTCCTTGTCCCTACATCTCCTAGTCTCTAGTTCCTCTGTTCCTTTAACCTTCCCCTAGCGTTCCTTTAATGTTTCCCCTAGCGTTCATTAACCTTCCCTTAGTGTTCCCTTTTCCTGCCCGCCTCTTAAAGGCACCTAGTTTTTCCCCTCTTGTTATATTCCTGTATTTGTGTTCTCCCTTAAAGGGACAGTGCCCTTTTTTCCCTGTCTCTCAATAAATATCTGTTTCTTGGCAAACCATCATACCTGTCTTGTGTTGTGCGATTGGGGTCGGTTACAAACCATAACAGTACGACCCCACCAAATCGACGACCCCAGCCAGCACAGACGGTGTATGTTGAGTTTGCCTTTTTTTTTCTTGTTCCCTCTAGTTCCCCTCTAGCTCCCCTGTTAGCTCCCCTGTTAGCCCTGTTGGCTTCCCTGTTAGCCCAGTTTAGCTCCCCTGTTAGCCTGTAAGCTCCCCTGTTAGCCCTGTTGGCTTCCCTGTTAGCCCTGTTTGACCCCCCTGCTAGCCTAGCTCGGCAGCTAGCGCAGCCTCTATGTTGATGTAGCAGTACAGCTAGCATAGGCCCTGTAGCTATCAGTGCCTTGGCAGCTACCCTTTCCCTCTGCTAGCCTAGCTCGGCAGCTAGCGCAGCCTCTATGTTAATGTAGCAGTACAGCTAGCATAGGCCCTGTAGCTATCAGTGCCCTGGCAGCTACCCTTTCCCTCTGCTAGCCTAGCTCGGCAGCTTGCGCAGCCTCTATGTTGATGTAGCAGTACAGCTAGCATAGGCCCTGTAGCTATCAGTGCCCTGGCAGCTAACTTTCCCTCTGCTAGCCCTTTCCCGGTGCTACCATGGTTACCCCTTAGCTACCCTGCTTGCCCCTCAGTTTCTCTAGACCAGTTCTCTAGACCAGTTCTCTTGGCCAGTTCTCTAGGCCAGTTCTCTAGACCAGTTCCTCTAGACTAGTTCTCTGGACCCAGTTCCTCCTGACCCGGTTCCTCTAGGCCCGGTTTCCTCTAGGCCAGTTCCTCCTGTTGCCCCTCTGCTACCCTAGTTACCCCTCGGCGACCCTGTTTCTTTTGCTAGCCCCACTCTTGTGGTGGCTTCCCCTGCTGGCTTGGCCAGTACCTTTTGTTTTTGTCTTGTTTTGCCCCCTGCCACTCTGTCTGTATTTGTTTTGGGTCGCCAGGTGGCTCCCGTTGAGGGGGGGGTACTGTGAGGTTTTGTCCGCTGCTCACCAACTTTCTCTGTCTTCTTTAAGCCTACTGTTAGGAATTCCCTACTCACTCTCTCTAGCCCCCACCCTCTCGTTCTTTACTCTCAGTGGCCACACCTGTTCGATTATCAATTACCTCTCGCACCTGTGGTGGCAGGCTAATTAGTTCCCCTGTGGGCTTTAAATACCAGGGCGCTTCCCCTCGTTTCGGCGTGGGGTCGTGTTGTATACTTGCCGAGTCATATTCTCTAAACATCTAGACTCTTTCGGGAGATCCTCTGTCTGCCTATGCTGTTCCATTCTCCGGCGTCGAGATGTTTGCTCCAGCCTTCGCCAGCTGTCGCCGTTGCCTGTGGGGGAGACTGGTCTGCGCTCCCTGTACTTCCACGGGAGGCACCCCAGCGTTCCACTGCAGACCCCCGCGCAGCTGTTCGTCCTGACGCACATCCAGACCAGCGCAGACGCTCTCCAGTCCTCAGCGCGCAACGCGCATCTTCCAAGGACGCTCGAGCTTGGCACGCTCTCCAGACCAGCGCGCAATGCGCATCTTCCAAGAACCCTCGAGCTTGGCACGCTCTCCAGTCTCCAGCGCACAACGCGCATCTGCAAGGGCTTGGCACGCTCTCCAGTCACCAGCGCGCAACGCGCATCTTCAAGGGCTTGGCACGCTCTCCAGTCTCCAGCGCGCAACGCGCATCTTCCAAGGATCCTCGTGCTTGGCACGCTCTCCAGTCACCAGCGCGCAACGCGCATCTGCAAGGGCTTGGCACGCTCTCCAGTCACCAGCGCGCAACGCGCATCTTCAAGGGCTTGGCACGCTCTCCAGTCTCCAGCGCGCAACGCGCATCTTCCAAGGATCCTCGTGCTTGGCACACTCCTCGCAGACGCACCCCGAGGCGTCTCTCGGTTCCGACGTGCACACCAAGGTGTGGCGCGCCACTCTGTTCCTCGGCTCCGACAGCGGCTACCCGGTGGACGACAGCCTCGCCACCGCCGCTGTTCCAGCACCCTGTTCCTCGGCTCCGACAGCGGCTACCCGGTGGACGACACCCTCGCCACCGCCGCTGTTCCAGCACTCTGTTCCTCGGCTCCGACAGCGGCTACCCGGTTGACGACACCCTCGCCACCGCCGCTGTTCCAGCACTCTGTTCCTCGGCTCGGACAGCCAGCTACCCGGTGGCGACACCCTCGCCGCCGATGCTGTTCCTGCACCATTACGCATACGCCTGGGTGAGTTTTGATTGTGATGTCACTCACCCAGCGTAATGCCTCTTGCCCCCGTCCCGCTGCGTTTCCTGTACCATTACGCATACGCCTGGGTGAGTTTTGATTGTGATGTCACTCACCCAGCGTAATGCCTCTTGCCCCCGTCCCGCTGCTGTTCCTGCACCATTACGCATACGCCTGGGTGAGTTTTGATTGTGATGTCACTCACCCAGCGTAATGCCTCTTGCCCCCGTCCCGCTGCGTTCCTGTACCATTCCGCATACGCTTGGGTGAGTTTTGATTGTTATGTCACTCACCCAGCGTAATGCCTCCTTTTTTGTTCTCACTTAGTTAGTAGTTTGGACATTTCATCTCCCACTCTGTTTTTGTTCTCACTTAGATAGTATTTTTGGACATTACATCTCCCCCTGTGTGTTTGTCACACGAAGATATTATTACTTTGTTACTTTGTTTATTTGGACTGTTCTGCATCTGCTCTGTTTGTTCCCTTTTGAATATTAACCCTATCCTCTGTTCTGCAGAGCAGCCCAGATGTTTCCCACCAGTCCTCCCTGTTCCTCCCTGTCCCCAGCCCGCCTCCGCGGGCCTCAGTCCCCTCTGTCCCTAGTTCTCCCCTTTCTAGTTCCACCTAGTTCCTGGTCCCAAGTCCTCCCCTTCTTGTTCCACCTAGTTCCTTGTCCCTAGTTCTCCTAGTCCCCAGTTCTCCTGTTCCCTAGCTCTCCTTGTCCCTACATCTCCTAGTCTCTAGTTCCTCTGTCCTTTAACCTTCCCCTAGCGTTCCTTTAATGTTTCCCCTAGCGTTCATTAACCTTCCCTTAGTGTTCCCTTTTCCTGCCCGCCTCTTAAAGGCACCTAGTTTTTCCCCTCTTGTTATATTCCTGTATTTGTGTTCTCCCTTAAAGGGACAGTGCCCTTTTTTCCCTGTCTCTCAATAAATATCTGTTTCTTGGCAAACCATCATACCTGTCTTGTGTTGTGCGATTGGGGTCGGTTACAAACCATAACAGTCAAAGTTAACGCGATAATGGGATGTTTTTATTTTTTTTAGTTAATCTTGAGTTAAAAAAATTAGTGGCATTAATAGAATCGGGAGTTAACGCGTTAATATCGCGTTAACTTTGACAGCCTTAATATATATATAAGTGAAATAAATTTGTCAATTTTCCAAGTCTTTTGCATCTCGTTCCAACTACTGGGAGCAGCTAATTGGAAGGAGGATTGACCAAAGGAAGTGTTAACACGGGGAACATCTAGCAAGATATGCTGAACAGCTCTGGTGTAAATAAAGTGGACTGTTTCTACCATCTACTACCCTGTTCCTCTGTACTGGAGGGTCATGTAAAATACACTGGTGGCTGCCTCAGGGGCATTTTCTGATACGTTTATGAGGGTATGGAAAGAGGGAATATTTGCAGTATATATTTACTTCTCTCTCTCTCTCTCCTCTCCTCTCTCTCTCTCTCTCTCTCTCTCTCTCTCTCTCTCTCTCTCTATCTCTCTCTCTCTCTTTCTCTTATCCTCTCTGTCTTTCTCCTCTCTTCTCCTTTCTCTCTCTTCTCCTTCTCCTCTCTCTCTTTCACCTCTCTCTTATCCCTCTCCTATATGTAGCAGCCTGAATATTCTACTAAGTATTCAGAAGTGCTAACTAACTGTTACTTTCCCTGTGTGTGTATAAAGTGTGATAAACAGTGTTCCTTTGGATAGCTCGCCCAGTCTAATGACGAGGTGAGGTGCTACTCTTCTCCGGCTTCAGTATGGATCACTAACCATAACATTGAAGCACCTTTTCTCCCTTTCTGGAGTGGTCCTAGAGTGGGATCAGTGGCGGTTGCCAGCAGGGGGCGGAGTGGCAGTGGTGGTAGGTGGAGCGGAGGAGAGAGGAAAGCAACGAGGAAGAGGGAGTTACCTGGGGGCGAGAGGACCAGGAAGCTCTCTTCGGCAGTGGACTTGACCGTGAACAGTCGCAGTCACAGCGGGCGTGTGCTCAAACGAGCCCCGTTGAAGGAGAGCTGTTGAAGAGCCCCGTCGGAACGAGCGACGGGTGATAAGAAGAGAGCCCCGTTGGAACAAGCAACGGGTGATGAGAAGTACTTGCTAGTTGACGGGTTATCCTAGAAGTACCAGCAATTGGGGGACCCTGATGGAAACAAGACAAACGTCTTTTTCAGGTCTGCATCCCCTTAACAATTGTATGTATTGAGCCGTACTGTATTGTACCCATTCTGCAATCTGTTAAATAAAGTTTTCATTCATTCATTCATTCATAGTGTGTGAGTAAGCGATACAGAACGAAGGACTAACGTCTAGAGTTAACGGGACTAACGTCTATAGTTAACGGGTTATAGTAGTAAGTGTGCAATGTATTAGCATGCTGCTAACGGCTCCGTCTGACTCCAGTAGACTACCGGGCGCGCGGCGCTGAAGACCGGTGGTATAGTCAGCCACGTTGCGTTAGTAGTACAACCGATATAGCAGGAGGGTGCATCCAGACCCGAAGCTTAGCTGTGTTTAGGGTAGCAACAGTATTAGCAGTTCGCGCGACAGCAGCAAGCAACAGCCAGCAGTGGACGTCCCCCAGACGTTACAGAGGACGCCTCTTCCCACCAGCAGAGGTCGCCATCACAGCACGCTCCTCCAGCTAACCACTTCCCATGCTGTTCGCCCAGCCCACTGGCTGTGCTCGCGGGATCGCCGACGCCATCTTGTCACCTGGACGAGAGGTGATAAGAGTGGGTCCGCCATCTTGGCTAAGTACGGACGGTACCTCGTGTATCCACATCAACGTCCATTCAAGTGAACGCTAACAACCAATGTCTAAGGGGTACCCCAAACAATTTAAGCCAGCTTTAGTGTAGGTTTTATTTTGGTAACGTGGGCCCACATTTGCTTGGTTTTCTTTTGGTATTTTATTATTCTTGTTATTTGAATTCCCAATGTTTCTCTACTTTATGCCTGGGTCTCCCCTAGTACAAGCGGGGTGTTATTAATGTATTGAGCACGCGGTGCCTATGGTGGGAATAGTGTTCCCCTACATTATCAGTGAGAGCACCCGGTGCCATGTATGAATAAATCTGAAGTATTATCTGTAACTGATAACCTGCCCAGGCTTCAATATAAAGTAGACCTTATTGGGAGCACTGTGTGTGTCTGTTTCTTCCATTTGCTAATCTAACCCCTGGGTAAATACTGTGACTGCATAATTATTTAACCCTTACACCCCATTCACAGAATAGCATTTGAAGGGTCTATACAGGTGGTCAAGGAAGGGTACTGCTTAAAGGGAAGCCCAATAATACTATTGAACTGACAGTTACTGGGTGTGGGAGGGCTGTCGGAGGTACTGGGGGAAGTGAGAGTGTGTGGGGAGCTACTGCTGACCGCCTTGGAAGGCGAGGGAGACCAGAGTACCAGTCCCCAGGTTAGTAAATCCTGGGCCCCATCCACTCCTGCTGCAAGCCCTCCAGAACGACGTTGCGGGCCAAAGACGGGGGTACATATAGGTCCAATTCTATAGTATCCTACTACCCAGTGTCTGTGTACTACTACTCCCACAAGCAGGGATAATCCACCCTTCTACATATATATCTGTCTCCTCTCTTCTCCCTATCTAACCTCTCTTTCTCTGATCTTCTCATTTATCGCTCTTCTCTCTCTCCTCCCTCTCTTTCTCCTCTCTCTCTTTCTCTATATTCTCCTCTATCTCTCTTCTCTCTCTCCTCCCTCTCTTTCTCCTCTCTCCTCTCTCTTTCTTTCTCCTCTTTCTCTCTTCTCTCTGTCTCCCATTATCCTCTCTCTCTCTCTCTCTCTCTCTCTCTCTCTCTCTCTCTCTAACCAATCCTCTCTCATCCAGATGTGCACTTGAACCCACGTAAACTACCACTCTACACAACACAGCATTATAACAGCAAATGGAGAAAGAAGCAGTGAGATATGGGACATTGTTTGATTGGTTTATAAGGTTATGCCAAGAAAGAGACAATATCTATGTGAATCCATCACAAATAGATGAGGTAACGTATCTCTATATTTTCTTTCAGCACTCTCTCACATCTCTCTCTCTCTCTGTTTTCAAAGGCTCTTAAGGGATCTTATCAATATTTATTTGAATACACAAAAAAAGAAGGGGGAATGATAATGACATAACGCAAGTAACAACTTATTTGTTAAATCAGTTAACTGTAATGTGATTACCGAAATTGGAACAGTAATGGTGTTACATTACTTTGATAAAGGAGAAAGTAATATTACTGTAATAGTGATTACAGTAACACTGGTCAGGATGTACTGTAAACGCCTTTAAGATGTTTTGTCTCTGCACTGATATTACCAAGACACTTGGTAATTCATGGCACATTTATTCATTGATAATGAATTGGTGAACAAAGTGTTCTGATTCTGATAGTGAATAATAATAATAATAATAATAATAATAATAATAATAATAATAATAATAATAATAATAATAATAATAATAATAATAATAATAATAATAATAATAATAATAATAATAATAATAATAATAATAATAATAATAATAATAATAATAATAATAATAATAATAATAATAATAATAATAATAATAATAATAATAATAATAATAATAATAATAATAATAATAATAATAATAATAATAAACTTAATAATAAACTTAATTTGTATAGCAACTTTCAGCACCTTAACCTGTCCTTAGAACAGGCTGTCATCCCCACCTGCCTGAAGAAGTCCACTATCATCCCTGTACCTAAAAAATCCAAGCCTGCTTGCCTCAACGACTACCGCCCTGTAGCTCTCACCTCCATAGCCATGAAGTGCTTTGAGAAGCTAGTAAAGGGCTACATCTGCTCCTCCCTCCCCATCAACCTGAACCCCCTGCAATTTGCATACCGCCCCAACAGGTCCACGGAGGACGCCATAGCCCATGTGCTGCACACAGCAGCATCACACCTGGACAAGAGGAAGGGGAACTATGTGAGAATGCTATTCATCGACTACAGCTCGGCATTCAATACCATAGTCCCCTCCAAACTCATAGCCAAGCTCAGCGACCTGGGCTTGAACTATGACCTCTGCCAGTGGGTCTTGGACTTCCTGACGGGCAGACCCCAGGTTGTGAGAGCAGGCAACTGCACCTCCTCATCCATCACCCTCAACATAGGGGCCCCCCAGGGCTGTGTTCTGAGTCCCCTCCTCTACTCCCTGTACACACACGATGTGTGGCTCAGCGGAGTAACAACACAATCATCAAATTTGCTGACGACACAGTAGTGGTGGGCCTGATCTCTGCAAACGACGAGAGGGCCTACCTGGAAGAGGTCAAGGTCCTGGCGGGATGGTGCCAGGAAAACAGCCTCTCCCTGAACGTCAGCAAAACAAAGGAGATGATTGTGGACTTTAGGAGGTCGGGGGTCAAGGACTACAGCCCCCTCAGCATCGACGGGGCACCGGTTGAGAGAGTGAACAGTTTTAAGTACCTCGGAGCCCACATATCCGAGGACTTGACATGGACCACACACATTGACAGTGTTGTGAAGAAGGCACGACAACGCCTCTACTTCCTCAGGTGCCTAAGGAAGTTCCAAGTCAGTCAGAAGATCCTTAAGAACTTCTACTCATGCACAATAGAGAGCATCCTGACTGGCAACATCACCTCCTGGTTTGGGAATAACACTGCACAAGACCGAAGCAGACTACAAAGAGTGACACGTTCAGCCGAACGCACAATTGGAGGGGGGCTCCCCACCCTCCAGAACATTTACAACAAGCGTGCAGGGGTAAGGCTAAGAGAATCATCAAGGACTCCAGCCACCCGAACAACTCCCTCTATGAACTGCTGCGGTCAGGCAAGCGATACCGGAGTCTTATAATAATAATAATAATAATAATAATAATAATAATAATAATAATAATAATAATAATAATAATAATAATAATAATAATAATAATAATAATAATAATAATAATAATAATAATAATAATAATAATAATAATAATAATAATAATAATAATAATAAACTTAATAATAAACTTAATTTGTATAGCAACTTTCAGCACCTTAACCTGTCCTTAGAACAGGCTGTCATCCCCACCTGCCTGAAGAAGTCCACTATCATCCCTGTACCTAAAAAATCCAAGCCTGCTTGCCTCAACGACTACCGCCCTGTAGCTCTCACCTCCATAGCCATGAAGTGCTTTGAGAAGCTAGTAAAGGGCTACATCTGCTCCTCCCTCCCCATCAACCTGAACCCCCTGCAATTTGCATACCGCCCCAACAGGTCCACGGAGGACGCCATAGCCCATGTGCTGCACACAGCAGCATCACACCTGGACAAGAGGAAGGGGAACTATGTGAGAATGCTATTCATCGACTACAGCTCGGCATTCAATACCATAGTCCCCTCCAAACTCATAGCCAAGCTCAGCGACCTGGGCTTGAACTATGACCTCTGCCAGTGGGTCTTGGACTTCCTGACGGGCAGACCCCAGGTTGTGAGAGCAGGCAACTGCACCTCCTCATCCATCACCCTCAACATAGGGGCCCCCCAGGGCTGTGTTCTGAGTCCCCTCCTCTACTCCCTGTACACACACGATGTGTGGCTCAGCGGAGTAACAACACAATCATCAAATTTGCTGACGACACAGTAGTGGTGGGCCTGATCTCTGCAAACGACGAGAGGGCCTACCTGGAAGAGGTCAAGGTCCTGGCGGGATGGTGCCAGGAAAACAGCCTCTCCCTGAACGTCAGCAAAACAAAGGAGATGATTGTGGACTTTAGGAGGTCGGGGGTCAAGGACTACAGCCCCCTCAGCATCGACGGGGCACCGGTTGAGAGAGTGAACAGTTTTAAGTACCTCGGAGCCCACATATCCGAGGACTTGACATGGACCACACACATTGACAGTGTTGTGAAGAAGGCACGACAACGCCTCTACTTCCTCAGGTGCCTAAGGAAGTTCCAAGTCAGTCAGAAGATCCTTAAGAACTTCTACTCATGCACAATAGAGAGCATCCTGACTGGCAACATCACCTCCTGGTTTGGGAATAACACTGCACAAGACCGAAGCAGACTACAAAGAGTGACACGTTCAGCCGAACGCACAATTGGAGGGGGGCTCCCCACCCTCCAGAACATTTACAACAAGCGTGCAGGGGTAAGGCTAAGAGAATCATCAAGGACTCCAGCCACCCGAACAACTCCCTCTATGAACTGCTGCGGTCAGGCAAGCGATACCGGAGTCTCAAGGCGAGCACAGAAAGTCTCAGAAGAAGCTTCTATCCCCAGGCCATCAGGCTGCTCAACGAACAATAAACACTATACAACAACCATCAAATGCACACAGCACACACATCCACACGCACACTTTAAACAAACAACACACTGCAGCACCCACTCTCCACACTTTAGATCACCTAAACACACTTTATATTTATTGATAAAGGATTTGCACTACAACTCGTACACCTTACTGTAAATTGTACCTAAATTGTACCTCATCCCATTTCTGCTTTGCACTATATAGTATTGTATATTAGTACACTGCATAGTATATTGTATATTATATAGTAACTCAGTTACTTCTATTCTGCATCGAACATTGTACATATGTCTATACTGAACACTGTGACCTCTATTTTTACTTCTAATTTACATGCTATACTATTTTATTTCATACTTATCTTGTCTATCACAGTCTCTGGAGCGTAACAGTAAGAAGCATTTTGTATAAAAGTATTCTGTACTTCTGTATGACAACTATTAAAGAAACTTGAACTTGAAGCCTGTGAATGATTCCCTGGAGCCAACAGGAAGAGTCAACCATTGCAGGATGAGGTAAAGGAGACCGATAGGTTGCAGGTTCAATCCCAGGCACATACAGGAGAGTGTATTCCGGCTGTGAGCTTGTGACTAGAGGGTGGCTGGTATTATAACTATGTGCTCACCATCTCTGCCTAGGTGCCCATGAGCAAAGCACTGAATCCCAAAACTGATGTAGGAGTGCTCCACTGCAGGCGACCCTGCTCTCTGGGGAAAAGGGTATATAAAATAATAATAATGAATTAATAAGTAAATAACTTAATAAAGGTCAGAAAGGAGGGGGACGAAAGGAGAGGAACATTTGGATGAAAAGGGGAGAAATCTTGAAGAGGGGAGAGAGAGAGAGAGAGAGAGAGAGAGAGAGAGAGAGAGAGAGAGAGAGAGAGAGAGAGAGAGAGAGAGAGAGGGGGGGGGTAGAGATAGAGATGAAGAAGAGGAAAGAGGAAGAAAAGAGAGAGAGAGAATATGAAGAAGAGGAAAGATAACGTTGGAAGAAGGGGAAGAGAATCTTTAAAAGAGAAAGGGGTGAAAAGAATAAGCAGGAGGAAGTAGGGAGAAAAGAGGGATGAAGAGGAAGATAGGAGGATGGTTGCATTTATTTATTTAGCATTTATTTAAAAAAAATTGACCTTATGGTGTTCTTGTTTTGTTCTTGACTTATTGTGATGTTTCTTCTTGACTTGTTTAACACTTTCGCGACCACTGGGGCCCGTCTAATATAATGGTTGAGGACCAGCTTTTGTAAACAAACCTGTGGCTTTTTGTAGAGCTAAATCTATACTTTAGTATTGCTATCTGTCCATTCTCATTGTCAATTGAGTTCATAAACCGTCCCTTCAAAATGGCTTAAAGAAAAAAAAATGCATCAATAGGTTGTCATTTTATAGCGCCGTGAATATAAGCTTTATAGCGGATTTGGGCTAGTATATTTTCTGGAAAGCTAGATAAATGGCTAATAGCTGCTAACGTTATATCCAATGGCATTTCCGTTTTACAGATGCTACAGAAATAACTAAAACTGCATATGATCGGGACTGTCCCAAAGCATGTATGCATGAAAGGGGGGGGGGGGGGGGCGGGGGACGTCGTTTATTATTATTGATTACCAATAACAGTGTTCATCTAACTAGCCACATAGGCCGTTCGCCCGGATGGCTATCAGAACGGTGTCCGATCGGGCTGTAATTTACGTGAAGGGGATCTTACCGTGGTCGGGCCTGATCCCCCTGAGCATTTCCCCGTTATCGATCACCATCTGGTAGATCGATATGTCCATTGGCTGATGATAAATCCCCTTATTGCATGGTGAAATCTGCAATTCGAAACGTAATCCAAGTTACAGGATGCTGATTCAGAATCCGGCTACTAAAAATCTCCATTGAAAGGAAAAAAGAAAGGTGATCCGTTCGCCCACAGGGCACATTGCAGTAGTGTGATAGCGCCCCTAAGAGGATCTGGCCGGTATTGCACATTGTAGAATTCATAGAGTATTGAAAATCTGCAGTGCCGCTCGGCGATTTTGAACAGGTTATTAAAATGGAATAAAAGCAATAACAACTTGCCACGGCTTTATACGTGATTCTGTCCACAACGCATGGATTCGAAACACGTATTTATACGTGGTTCGTCCCGAATGTGTTAAAGAAGTGTACGGCTCATGGGGACATTAACGTGTGTTGTCGGGCCTTACAAATAAATTTGATTTTATTTTATTTTATTTGCTGACAGTCATAGAGACACTCCAGCTGCTCTTCCAGGGGTCCAAACACACAATACCAAGAACAAAACAAGAAATATCTCTTGGTCCCAAGAATAGTCATTACTAGTGTCACTGTAGTACTGCAGTATCATTGAGGGCGATGGCGCCCCTAAGAGGATCTGGCCGGTATTGCATGTCGCCGATTTAAATCTGGCGGGTAAATCTGCAGAGTCGATCCGGGATCTTGATCCGTTTATTAATATGGAATAAAACAATAACAACTTGCCACGAGTTAACTCGTGGCTCTGGTCCTCAACGGGTGGAATCAAAACACGAGTTAACTCGTGGCTGGTCCTTAAAGTGTTAAACAAGTCAAGAAGAAACATCACAATAAATCAAGAACAAAACAAAAAACACCATGAAATCCAAAATAAAATGTAAAATAAATAAATGCAACACTCCCAGAAATACCCCACACGAAGGTAAGGAAAGACTCACTAAAAACCTAGCAATAGGAAAAAAGCACCACAGACAATGTGGAGGGGAGAAACCTTAGAAGGGCTGTTTAAGGGGGGATCTCCCTTCTTAGATGTCGGTGATAGTAGTGTTGCTATGGATGATCAATGGGTGCATAAAACTGGCGAAACAGTTGGTATGTATGTACATATACGTGTAATAAAACACAAATATATACATGCAATAGCAACTGGGGTACATAAGAAAATGTTTTAACTGCAGTAAAATGTCTGTGTTTTTTTCGTTTATTTTCTCTCGCATCCGTCAATCACGATAGGAATACAATATATTCTGGGGCGCCCAAGTGGTGAACCACCTAACACGCTGCGGCACGGCCCACCCGGGTTCGATTCCCGGACCCGGCGCTCTTTGCCAAATGTCTTCCTCCGCTCTGTCTCCCATTCTTCCTCACTCTCTCTCTCTCTCTACCGGACTGCCCGGTACTAAAAAGCTACCAAAAACATAATAAAATTCTTTTTTTTAAAGGAATACAATATACTCGCTATAGAAAGAACATATAAACATTATAATAAAACCACTGGAATACTATATAATCTACACTACAACATCCCACAACAGAAATACTGTGAAATAATGGTGAATCACTGCAGTATTTCTGCGGTAAATCTATAGTGTGTATGAAAAACAAAGGAATACTATAAATTACTACAGTATTTATGTGATAAATCTCTATAGATTGTTGTGGTACAGGGCTAGGAGGTGAAAGTGGACAGGAGCCGGGCGTAAAGGAGAGGCTGATTAGACCAACAGAGAAACGGGGGGGGGCTATACCAGGGGAAGGAGGTGGAACAAGTGCGAAAGCCAAACCACTTGGGAGTAATGGCCTGTGAGCCTAAATATTTCCTCTGTCTGTGCTGAACCCGGAAGGCAGGGGGGGGGCTGCCTTGTTGTCAGTGTGGGGCGCAGGAGGGGGGAGGGGGGGTCAGCGGCGGGTCGGTTATAATGGTGGCGCGCAGCACCGTGGCCGTTCCGCACTCATTACGCCATTTACAATTACAGCTACCTATTTCTCCCCGAGAGGCCGGGACCAACCATTACCACCACGACTCAAATGAAGTGGGTAATTGTGTCTCTCTGTGGCATAGCATGAGACAAGAGAGCTGGAGGAAGACCGAGAGAGAGAGAGAGAGAGAGAGAGAGAGAGAGAGAGAGAGAGAGAGAGAGAGAGAGAGAGAGAGAGAGAGAGAGAGAGAGAGAGAGAGAGAGCTAATGAGAGGGGGCAAATGGGAGAGAGAGAAAGAGAGCGAGGGAGAGAGGTGAGGGGAAGGGAGATATCAAGAAAGTGTCGAGAGAGAGAGAGAGAGAGAGAGAGAGAGAGAGAGAGAGAGAGAGAGAGAGAGAGAGAGAGAGAGAGAGAGAGAGAGACAGAGACAGAGACAGAGACAGAGAGACAGAGAGAGAGAGAGACAATGAGAGTGAGAGATGGAGAAAGAGAGAGGGGCAGTGCGTATGTGTGAACCTTCGGCCTTTGGCAGCCAGGCCCCTAGACACTTAAACAGCCAATGATATTATATGACAACAAAACATACCCAGAGTACCATGGCCTGTCATTGAGCTAAAGTAGCTCAATCGCCTCCCTGGAGACCAGGTGCCTGGCAGATCTCAGGGTTAAGGGTTGAACTGGGATTTCACACCCATGTGTGAAATACGCCCGCCGGTCCACTACAGGGTAGCACGTCGGTATCACGCGAAACGCTTCTGGTGCGTGAAAAGGACACGCCGGTATGAAGGTGCAGTTAAAGTGCAGCAGGGTGCATTAACCCCGAAACAAAACAACAACAAAAAACGCCACAACCAGGGCTCAAACCTGCAGTGGCTGCGGTAGTAGGCGAGCGCTTTCACCTCTACACTACCCACACCGGGGGTGCCGTGCTGGGCATACGCGGTCAAACAACGTTTGGGCTTCGTCACTGAGGCATAATTGTGCGCATCCTATTATTATGCAAAGTCTGTGTGTGTGTGTGTGTGTGTGTGCGTGTGTGTGGAGTGTTGGGCGTGTGTTATGTGACAAAAGACCGCCCGTCTCGTCCCCAGCTCCGACTCATGAAAGAGAGATACATGTATGCGCGTGCGCGCAGGAGCGCGCGTGCACGTGGCGTTTGGCCTTGGCCCATATTACGACTGCACCACTGATCCACACACACAAACACGTTACAGTTATGGCTATAGGCCTTAATGTTTTGAGGTTTCAGTTAACAGTTATGGTTAGGGTTGAGGTAGTTTTAAGGTTTCGCTCAATAGTTATGGTTAGTTAAAGGTGTGTCTTGGTAGTGTCGAGGTCAAAAGCACTCGCCCACGGGTTTGATCCCTGGCAGGCAAACCTATACAGTTAACCTATGGAGGCTAAGGATACATCAGTCAGTGCGTGGCAGACACACGCCTCAGAGTGTCTGAGCGTGAAGAACACACGCAGAGATCGTGGGACAGGCGTGAAAATGTGACACCGGGGCACGACATGGGGGTCAAGATATTAACGGAAGAGAAGAAGAGGTCTCATATCCTAATAGGCCAACAACTGCCGCCGTTAACATTTTGTAGCAGAAGGCCTACCACTGTGGAATCTTGATTTGAAATGTCACACTTTTTATGTTTGCGCATGGGGGAAAAACAGAATACATGAATAGGAAATTGAACTAAAATAGAGATTTGTCTCATGGCGTCTCTTGAATGCTAAATATAAGATGAAGGCCAATGATTTTAGGGCAAGCCAAGATAGACTTGTTGTCAAACTTTGTGCAACGACTATCCTTTGTCTTCTTAGCACAGTTGTCATGTAATGCCTGTACCCGTATGAAATATTAATTCTGCATAATAACTTTCAAAGGGGAATAAAGCATGGAATTAATTATTAATAGAATGTATATTCAAGGCATCCATTTTTTTATTTTTTTTGACACACCAAAATATTCCCCGACAGTTGCCACTCGAGGAGAGAGAATCCCCACAATGCCACGCTGAAGCGGAGAGACGACGACAGCTCCTAAACACTGACACAAGTTCCAGGAAAGAGCTAACCTACATTTCACAGGTATCACCGGGAAACTCCCAGGCGCCAGGAAACTTTATCCTCATTACATTTAGAAACAAGAGACAAACTTGTACAGAAGGGGTCAAAATAGGAATCACAATTGATGTGATTTTCTGTATGATTTAATTGTTGATGTACCTTTTGTATATTGTGATATTTGACATGTCACTAGCCATTTCTCTATTTATTTTTTCCTTTTTTGTGTGAAGAAATTATACACATTTAGTTTGACTCTTAAGGTCGCTTTCACACAGGGGCTGTTTGGTCCGGACTTTCGGACCAGAATTCGATAGTCCGGTTTTTCGGGTCTGTGTGAATGCGCGTCGAACTCGGTCCGCGGACCAAGCAGGCGAACTCTAGTCCGCCTGAAAACGTAGGTCTCGGTTCGGCTTCAGCGGACCAAATATAGGAAGTGATTATTATTACCACTGCTTGCAGCACTCACTGCAAAACAAGCACACTGCATCTAATCTCTCTATCTATCTATCTATCTATCTATCTATCTATCTATCTATCTATCTATCTATCTATCTATCTATCTATCTATCTATCTATCTATCTATCTATCTATCTATCTATCTATCTATATATCTAACTGTGCATCTTGGGAAGAAGGAAGAAAAACGCGGCTTATTATTATTACTACCGAGGCGCACAGCATTAATAATGGATCAATGCCACGTCAATACTATTATTATTATTATTATTATTATATTATTATTGGTCTACAAGTTGTTTAGCGAGAGGATGGTGGTAATGTGCTTCAATAGAACAATGGATCAATGCCATGTCAAAACTCGCTCCGCTGATCTGAGGGCTCGCAGACAGTCCACACACACGCGCGCGCGCACACACGGCTTGCAGCCACACACACATTTCCACTGTCCAATAGACAAGCGCCCTTTTCGACCGCGTGACATTGTTCAGAAGGTCTCGGTGCGCTGACAGATTTCTCTATGTGAACGCAGGCGAACCAAATGAAGAATGCAACAATGTTGCAACTTCACCCCCAGAACCGCACCGAGTCCTCCAAAACTATATGTGAAAGCGACCTATACTGCAGAGCTGCTTTTAAAGGTAAGCTACGTGCCAACAGACCCCATCTGCACCTTTGTTTACAGTGTTTATTTTTCTCATATTTGTATATTCAGAATTAATTATATTGTTTACACTGTTTATTTTTTCTCATATGTGACGAGGCACGAAGAATAGGGTCTTGTTGAGCAGTCTTCAAATATTGTTTTTTACATTATATGAAAGTACAGAACATTAATCATGGGCATAAACATGGAGGACACTGAAGTCACAGGTTTAATTTATAAGTTGAATGCAGTGCAGCAACGTTTGCCTGCAGTCTGAACGTAGAGCACCCAAGGCAGTGTATGGGTACATTTTCTGTTTCAGAAATATGAACGCTACTATAGAATAAAGCGCATTTGGGTATAAAAACTCACAAAATCAGCTCCAGTTTTGTGTCGTCCTTTTCCGGTTTCTGGTTTGACATTCGGAAATATCGACTAAACTCTCCCAGGCTCCCTGGAAATAACACATCGGAACTCCAAATTTGGGTGGCATTTCCCCAACCTGTTAAGCCTTACGGTCCCCCTATAGGGGGACCCTGCTTTTCTTTATCATAAATCGATCATGGGGTATCATTGGAAAGCCACACTCATTGGCTACAACCCTGTGCAAACATTTTCGAGATCGCCAAATGATTGACGGAGCTAGAGCCCCGGGAGTCGGGGGTGGTAATGTGTACTTTTGCGTACTTTGGGGCACGCCTCACATATCGGCATGTAACTCGAGAACCGCTGAACGGATTTTGTCACCTGAAAGGGCAATCGACAGGCGACAAATAGGGCTTTAATTCTATCCATATATTGTATTAAAAGAAATGCACACCCGAGCCACTAGAGGTCGGCAAAGAATCGTCCACATGTGGGCCCTTGGATGTTAAGAGGTCAATGTTTAAAAAAAAAATATAGCCAAGAGTAAAGACCATAACCCTATCAAAAACAGTAGTCAAAGTGTATATTTTCGATATTTCGGACGATCATGTTTTACTTCTCATCGGAGAATCCCCCTGCTTGGATCCATTCAGAATCCTGCTCTGTTAAACCGAGCTTACCCTTGCACCTGTATTTGTATTCTGGAGACCGTAAATATCTGAAGAAAAATACAGACAACCCCATTATTTTAAACATGATAGATGTGTGGTTTGACACACTCAAATATTTGAATATAAATACGTCCCGATCCAGGTTCAGTCCTATTTGGGGCAATGCCAATTTTAAATCAGGGCAAAACGATAGTGGATTTAAAGTATGGGCTGAAAAGGGGTTAAGGAAAGTGCAAGACGTATACAGGGAGGAGGATGAAGTATTCATGTCCTTTGCGGAAATATCTACAAAATATGATATTCCGAAACATCACTTTTTTAAATATCTTCAGCTAAGGAGTTTTATATCATCTCAGAACCATTCATTGGATATACCGAACATTTCCATCTTAGAGGTAGCAGTCACTAGACACTGTTATGGTAAAGGTCTAATTTCAATGCTATACGACTTATTTATATCTGGTTCAGATGAATCATCTGAATCAAAACTGAATCAATGGAACGAAGACATAGAGGAGGAAATATCTTTAGAAGAATGGAGCGTGGGGCGGTTAGGTGGCGTAGCGGAGATTGCGTTCGTCACCAACCCCGAAGCTGTGAGCTGGATTCGCCTGTTGTCACCAGCTTGGCTGGCCGTTCACACTAATACAATTGGCTGTATTAGAGGGTGGGAGAAGCTGGCGGGGTGGGTCCGGGTCATTGTAAACAGCGACTCCCACAGTTCGGTCGGGGCGCCTGCTAAGCGCGGATAGGACCTGAGTGGGATAGTGTGATCCTTCCACACGCTACGCCCTCTCAGGGAGGATCCGCTCTGCCAGGTGAAAAGAAGCGGTTGATTGGCTGGACGTGTGTCGGAGGAAGCACGTGATAGCCTCCACTCTCCCAGATGATCTGACTGTGGGGGGTAAGTGCGCAGCGACCAGGAAGGGATTGGGAATTGGCATACGACTAACATTGGGATGGGAGAAAATCGGAGGAAAATGGAGGGGGAAAAAGATTAAAAAAAAAATAAAAAAAATGGAGCGTGGCATGTAAAGAGGCACAGAGTCAGACAGTCAGTAGCAACCTAAAACATATACAATATAAATGGCTGATGCGTACATATATAACTCCTGTTAAATTGCATAAGTTTAATGATAATATTCCAGATACTTGTATTAAGTGTAGTGAGGCAAGGGGGACACTGTTCCACTGCATATGGGAATGTGTGAAAGTGAAAACCTTCTGGCAAGATGTTATTGATCTGATCGATAAAATTTTATCAAAGAAGTTGCCATTAAATCCCAAGCTTTTTATTCTTGGTTTATATCCTACCACCCCACATCTACAACGCAAAGAGTTTAGATTTATAGATATGTGCATATTACAAGCAAAACGTGTAATAGCTCTTAATTGGAAAAATGTTGATGGACCAAGAATTGGTATGTGGATTAAAGAAATGGCTTCAAACATGTCAATGGAAAAGATGGTGTATATTGTTAGACGTAAACAAAACATTTTTGATAATGCCTGGGGACCGTTTGTGTACTTCTTAAAGCATAATACAAATGTTGAGAACTTGCTTCAACAAGAACAGGATTAGGGGGAGTACTGTGGGACAACTCTTATTATTGTGTAAAAACGACAAGAAACACCCTTTACTTAATGTGTAAAACATTTTGGTTGTATTATTATTTTTTATTATTTAAATCTGTATCCTTCCTATGTGAACCTGTTTTTGAAGTTAATTATTATTTTGTGTGGGGTGGGGTTAGGGGAGGGAGAACGGGGGGAAAATGTTTGCTGAATACTGCTCTGCTGATATACATGTTGTAATTTGCAAACTAAAACCCAATAAATATATTGTTAAAAAAAACAAAGTGTATATTTTCATTTTTACCGATGTTTTATACGATTTATCGGAAATACAAATTTATCGGAAAATGCTAATTATCGTAAAAGCCACAAGGAAATGACTAAATCCAGATCCAACCCTGCCATTGGAAAAAGGAGCATTTTCCCTATCCATAGATGTATGATTTGGCCATAATAAGGTCAAGGTCAAGTTCAAGGTCAAATATGAATTTATAATTAAAATCGATTATCATTAATTACTGTATCTACAAATCCTTCTGTTTAATCATCTTCCCGCGGTTCATTTGCTTATATTTTTTGT